>NW_027305583.1:139419-212000 GCF_039555335.1 Amphiura filiformis
AAATATGTCAAGGTTGATAAAATCTAACCATAAACAGTAGAATAAAGTGAAACACATGTTTTCATGATTTCCTGTTGCCATGGTAACGTGTTTAAAATCCACAGAGTTGGTAAAAAATGAGTCTAACTCCGTTATTTTTAGAAATTCGAACCTGAAACTTTGTAGGTGTGTCAAGGTTGATAAAAGCCAACCATATATAGTAAAATAAAGTGAAACATATATTTTCGCTCTCTTCTGTTGCCATGGTAACGTGTTTAAAATCCACAGATTTGGTAAAAAATGAGTCTAACTCCATTATTTTTAGGAATTCGAACCTGAAACTTTGCAGGTGCAAGGTTGATAAAAGCTATACATAAGTTTAAAAAAAAGTGAAACATATATTTTCGCTACAGCTCCATACTCCATTGGTGATCAATATTCTATTGTTGACATGGATAAAGAAAGTTTACATATGCATTGTGACATAGACTTGTAATTGAATATATTCTATACAACACCTGGATCTTAGGTGAATGGGCTAAATGTTCCTTTATATAATTGTAATTCTCAAAATGAAATATATCACAATTTCAACCTGCGATTTAAAAATTGTTACGCATAAAATGCAGTAAAAATATTTCCAGAGCCAACAACAATGGCCGCTAATTAGTGTATTTAATTTCAAGTTAGTGTATTAAAAACAAAACCTGGGTTTTACCTGAAAACAAATCGAATTTCCTTGTAATAGCAACACTACATGTGGTACTAGAGCATGAACGCAAATCGTAATAATATGTAGAATAGAAACTTGGTGGTATCTCATATGATAAGTCGTATGATGCTTAGCCTGAGTCGCTCGGCCTATCTCGAACAAAATCGCCATGCGTAGCTATTGAAAAACGAGAGGATTCGCCGTACTATCACAGCAATTTTTGACATGAAGATATAGGGATGATGACGCTGTGCCATGGTAACGTGTTTCAAATCCACAGATTTGGTAAAAAATAAGTCTAAAAGAGGAACAAGATCAAAACGCTCATCGGAAAAGTTTCCAAGTTCTTAGAACCGCTGAACCGAAATGTCATCGTAATCGACCAGTAGTGATTGACGAAATTGAAGCCTCATTCAAATATACATGTAGCTATATTTTTTAAAAAGTAGGCCTACACGGCTTTCGGCTGAACCACTAACAGGCTATGTTAGTACATCTATGGCAATGACTGGGTAATGACAAAGGTACCAAGATTTGAATTTTGATCATTTTACGATCATAGGCCTACCCCGGGGTGGTGCACTATAGGTGGGGCCAAGATATTTTGCCAGGGGAATGGGGGGGGTTGGCAGGTCGGTAGGGAAGGGACAAACGATTTTTGGCAGGTTGAGGGGGGGCAAGTAGGGAGGTAAATAAGGATAATTTATTGGGTGGGCGATTAGGGAAAAAAATTTACTGGGTGGCCAGCTGAAATTAATGGCATCCATACGTTTGCATTTTCTGAAATTTAGACCTAGGCCTATTTCAGTGGCGTTCCGCGGCCGATCCTAAACGGGGGGCTGCGGAAAAGATAAACTTTGACGCCAGCTTCATCAACATCCCGAAAAGGTTGACCCATTTTATCGGTGGTTTGAAAAAGTGAAGAGCAAAAAAAAAAAAAAAAAAAGGGGGGGGGGGGGTTATAGGCATTCGCTAGCTAAAAGCCCAAAATTGTATGTATTGTTCACATTTTTAAAACATTTTTCATAATTTCTACACCCTTTTTTGTTTAATGATTCTTTTTTACCGCTCCTTCTTCCAACGCCCCTTCTTTTTTGCCGCCCTGCTCACGCCCCCAAAGCCCCACAAATATGCGCATGTATGTGACAAAAAAAAAACCAAAACAAAACAAAAAACAGCTCAAACTTGGTGTAAAATTTGGATTTTACCACTCCCTAAATGGACATTTGGTGGCTCTTTCCATCATATTTCCTCAATTGGAATAGGTCATTTGTGATTTTGCTGTGAACCAACAATCACAGTGCGGGTTCCGCTCCAAGAGATCAACAATTGACATGATCGTCTCGCTACGGCAACTGCAAGAAAAATGCAGAGAGCAGCAACAACCCCTTTACCTGACATTCATTGATTTGTTCTTGTTAGCAGGGATGGTATATTCAAGATGCTTCCTCAGATTGGCTGTCCACCCAAACTACTCAGCATAACTCGTTCTTTCCATGATGGGATGATGATACATACAGTCCAGTTTGATGGCTCAATGTCTGAAGAATTTGGTGTCAAAAGTGGAGTAAAGCAAGGCTGCGTACTCGCACCAACACTGTTTGGCATTTTCTTTCCAACTACTCAAGCACGCCTTCAAGTCATCCACAGAGGGAGTGTATCGTCACTCACGATCTGACAGTAAACTCTTTAACATTGCACGCCTGAAGGCCAAGACCAAAATAAGGGAAGTACTGATTAGAGACATGCTATTTGCTGATGATGCTGCGATAGCTGCCCACTCTGAAGTTGAGCTACAGTAACTGATTTTTTATTTTATTTATTTATATTGGCATCACAGTGGCAGCCTAAGTTGGTCCAATATAGGCCCAATATTTGGTCCAAGCCCAATCTTGGGCCCATGAGCAAATGATATTGGGCCATTATTGAACATACATCGGGCCACCATCGGACCAATATCGCCATGGGATAATAGCTCCACCATTTGATTTGTTCGGGTTCTGACAACCCTGGATAACCCAAGAAAGCCTCTATTGAAGCTTATTTCCATTGGGGTCCATTTGAACACCGGGACGGGTTGGGAACAGTCAGGGGTTAACACCCTACTCTTTTCGACACTGGCTGCGAAATACATGTACAGGTATGGCTCTCTGCACACGGGACCGACGGCTTAACGTCCCCTCCGAAGGACGGAGTACTTTCATGATTCATTTACCCAATTCTAACTGAACCATGGGGAGAGCGGAAGTCTGAAATTAATCTACAGAAGTTGCCAATTAATTTCAGACTTTTTTTTCCAAGTCAATATCCCAGCAAATTGCCACCGCCGGGAATTGAACCCGGAACCTCATGCACTAAAGGCAAGTACCCTAACCATTGCGCCACGCTCTCCCATCAATCCACATCATCAGTGATCAGCAACTTGAGGTAGTTCATCAATTCACCTACCTATAGGATCTACTGCTACAGACAATGATCTATCTCTGGATGATGAGCTCAACAAAAGGATCAGCAAGGAGGTCTCTACTCTCTCCAGGTTATCTAAGAAAGTATGGGAGAACAGCTCACCAATACAATAATAAAAATTCCTTTAAAAAAGGAATGGGGCGCCCAATGTGAGCTGGACGGGATATGATGATCAAATACGAGAGAAATGATTCATGGAATGAAGCTTTCGTGTCAATTTGCGATTATGTGGGGTGGGAGTTCTGTTTTGGGGGCCTATTGTAGTGAGGATATTGCTTTGGATATTGAATATTGTTGAATTTTGTTATGCAGGGCCTAGGGTATATGATGGATAGTATAGAAGATACAAATAAGTAAGCTTCCCCCCCCCCCCTAGTCATCTATACACGCATTCTTGTCACACGACGAATTTCGACAAAGTCATGTAAACGTAATTTCGTTTTTCACCCGACCTCCGTCCACAAACAATCCTGAAATGTTGAAAACCTGGGGTCAGCGCACTCATGCCAGTTTATCCTAAGGTATACTTTGTGTCTTTTGTAGCCAACCCTGTGGCTAAGAGAGGCTAGGAAATACTTAAAACTAATACAAAAAAATCATACCCTCCTTTCATATCAAACAATTCCAAGAAATTGACAGGCCTGTTAAATCAAGGGTAAGATCGATCGTTATTCTTCATGAGCCGGGCACAGCCCATTTTTATGTTATTAATTCTGCTAAAAATAGTAATTAATAAATAACAAAATTACATCATAATTATGACTTTAAATCGGCCATAGAACTCTATTTTAAACGGACAAAATAGCCATTGGGGTTTCTTTCACTTTACCTTGCTAGGAACCCTTCCCAGCAGTTAGGCATATTACAATAAATATTATTTCATTCAGCATTATGGGTAAACACTAACAATATGATGTAGGCCTAAATCGTACATTATTGCTTTAAACTGCCCAACAACGGTGAACCACGAGTTAAAAGTCGCCTAATTGGGCTACCATATCGCGGGGTTGGCAACTCGGGTTGCATATACACTTCTGACCTTCAACACAATCATGTCTTTCGAATTTATTCCTTTCTCTGCTGAGCAGAATTGAAATTTGTTAATTAATGTTTTTTATCAGAGATAGTCACCACAAAGATACTGAGCTGTGTTCTAATATTTGGTCACAATCAGTTAGCAGTCAAGCGCATAAACCAATTAGTGATTTCATGATTGGTCAGTGGTTGTTTTGTTTGGTTGAAGGATTAGGTGTGCAAAGGTCACTATGGACCACAATGGCCTCATTCCAGTGGCATATTATCAATAACCTTAATTAAACAATCATAGTGCAAAATTTGACCTTAAGTTGCAGAGTATGAGTTTTTGTACTCACATTTTCAAAGGTCATTCAATGAATGCACAAATGTATTGGGATTACAGAACTGTGCCCTGATAGGATAGATGAGCATGTTGTAGATTCTTCACACTGTAAACAACTAGTTCATGTGCAAACATGTTCAAAACATACATAATTAGAATGGTCAAATGTCACCGTCTATCGGGTTCTAAGAGGCGGTAAACTGCAGTTTAAACCATACCTGACCATACAAAGGTCACAATGTATTTGGTGTTTTTATAAGTCCATTAATTTTGTATTTTAAACAAAGAATATACGCACAACATTTTATCCCGTGCACATCAGAAAACAATAATAAAATAAAATCCAAGCATATTGTGGTTTTATTTCTAACCTGGGCATAATTTTAAGCAAAACAGTTACGAAGTAAATCTAGCAAGACTGAAATTAGAAGCTTTTTGCAAAGTCAAGCCAAATAATGGGGGACGCCGCCGTAGCGGGCGCCCCAAAAATGGAGGTCTACAAGCAGGGCAGGCATGGGTAATCAGCACGCTCCTCTATGGTAGTGAATCATGGACGACCTAGAAGAACGGAAGCTGCAAGTATTTCACTTGAGATGTCTACGCCGCATTCTTGAAATCTCCTGGAAACACAAGGACACAAACAATGAAGTCATGCCCAAGGCGGGTATCCCATCAATGCGGGTATCCCATCATTGCTACTATGTCAACGTCGCCTTCAAAGGCTAGGACATGTGAGTCGAATGGAAGATAGTCGAATGGAAGATGGTCGCATTCCCAAGGATCTCCTCTACGGAACTGTCATCAGGACACAGAAGATAAGGTCGATCGCTACTCCGCTTCAAGGATAAGCACTTGACATGAACTGGGTCAACTGGGAATCTATTGGTAGTGTCGGGATCGGAAAAACTTGGAAGCAACATCTCTCTGATGGCCTGAAAAGGGGAGAAGACCTCATCCAGAATGCTGCTGCTGCTGATGACAAACGAGCAAGGCGCAAAGCCAGTCAGTGAGGCACATTCAAACCAACCCTACCAGATGCACCAGTCTTCATATGTCAGGTCTGCAATAAAATCTGCCATTGGTCTATTCAGCCACACAAGACGATGCTTTTCAACCACCTCAGACAACGCTACTCCATAGTCTGCGAAGACTGACCGATGCCAACAACAACAAAAAACAATCTTATTATAATGTCCGTTTTATTTCAACAAGTATTCAAATTAATAAGATGTTGACCTTATTACTTGACAAGATCATCCATTTTACTTTGACAAGATTCTGTTATGTCCCCCTCTGGCAAGAATTATTCTAATTTGATTTCTTTTTTTGGTCATAGGCCTATTTGATAAGTTGGATCATTTTGACAAGAATCCTATTAATTTTTAAGCTGACAATTAATTGACATGTCAAATATTAAACTTGAGTTTCTGGTCATTTTGATGAGAATGCTCATAAATAAACATAATTTTTTACCAGGTAGAAAAGGTGATACCGGCCGGGATCGAACCCACGACCTTAGGTTTACGGGACCTGTGCCTTAACCACTGGCCCAAGGGAGCTTCCTGATTAAGCAAATTGTTCGTTTTGATAAAACAATTCAAATAAGGATAGGATTGCACCATCTAAGAAGATGTTTTGTTACCTAGGTAACACAGAAAAAAATTGAAACAGATTTTTTAAACTGTGAGAAATCAACCTATGAAATTGGGTAAAGTTGTTTTTGGACCACACTGTAAAGTGTACATTGTTATTGTCGTGGAATGTTAGTTAAAAGTGTGACATTTCTTGACCTATTTTCAACATGATACACACATAGCAGCATTTTCATTTTGTGGCAACAGTAGGATTCGGCATATCTGTTCATAACATCCTTTATCTATGCATTACAATAAGATGCACTCTGTAGCTTTTCGAGGATTAGAAATAATTAATTTACTAAAACTATATCATTTTTTTTTTAACAATAGGCCTCATGGCCGCAGCTAGAGGGGAGATAAGAGGGGAGATGGGGGGGCTGAGACCTCCCTTGTCAAATCTGTCAGCAAAATCGTTCCGTTCTCGGCAAATCGCAGAGGAGAGGAGAGGCTGCGCTCGCAACATACGAGGGGCGGTCAATAAGTTCGTAGAACAAGGTACTTGAAAGAGTACTAACCAAATTCTTTCTATCTCACTCTTGAGCATGATCACTGCAAACCTTAATGCACCCGTCGCAATTTTTCTGGAAGCCTTCTATGTCAACAAAATGGAAGTCTTCCAATAGCTCCTTGAGCACTCTTCAGTGAAGGCTCACCAGCATTGATCACCAGCAAACCTGATATTATGAAGCTAGGACTTAAAATTCTAAAATAGGTTTCACTAACTGGAGGCCATGCCTGAACCACAATATGGTTACTTTAATTAACTGACCCCTCTGTCGTGAATGGCAGCTTGACAAGCTAAGAATAGCGTACAGGACACAATCCGAGATCAGTCACATTCCTACTATCAACCTTCTTCACATGATGGCTTGCCTCAATTTTGCTATCAAAATTGTATGATATATGCCTATGATTGTACTTTCATTCGGCAAATGATCTGCCATCAAGACTCTCCCTGGATCTCAGAAACGGTGATGAAGACCTTGCACTATGGTGACCGAGTGATGATCTTCTTAGGTGTGGGAGATCCAGGTGCTTCCACTAAATGCTCTCGTAATTCCAGTGATTAATGTATGTTTTATCACCTTTAGCCACATATAGATTAAACTTGCCTCGGTCCTCATTCTAAGTGTATAGAAGGTGTGGACCTCAAATCCTCAATATGTCAATTGGTATCAAATTTGTACATGAAGATTCTGAGACCCCATCTAGAAGACACCCTGGAATACCCAATGTTAATGGATTAATGTTGAAAACACATTCAACAGAGTTGTCATATTTTGTGGCTATCTCATCTTTCTTTTTTTGCTCTGTATTCATTAACAATACCACTGTAGCAGCACGTATATCGTTAGTGGTAACGTCAGCAAGTCTTTTGGACCTTGGATGATCTTCAAGGACGCTCATTCCATTCTTGAACTCTAAGAACCATTTCGTTGCTGTTGAATATCAAGGACTTCATTACCATTTACAGCAACTGTACATTGTTAAATTTCATTTGAGTTTTCACTGCCGCCGTTCGAATAAATTTCCATAATGACCCTGTATTCACTTCTGGTAGTACCTGTGAATTGATGGAGGTTGGCTTCCTCTGAAGAGTGTCCTGTCCACATACAGTGATGCAAAAATCTAATATATATGCAGTAATGTTTTGAAGGAACAAGCTTTCAAATAAGACCAAACTCAATACCATGCGACAAAGTAGCATACCGAGTTCTACGAACTTTTTGACCGCCCCTCGTACATCTAGATCATTTAAAGTTTGCAATTTGGGATGGGGATTTGGCATGTTCAAGGGGGGGGGGGGATTATTTGGCATGCCAAGAGGGGGGAAGCGATTTTTGGCGGGCCGAGAGGGGGGGGGGCAAGCGATTTTTGGCAAGCCATTTGGAAATTTTACTCAACATTATTGCACAGCCCCTAAACTATCTGTGGTCATCTTGTGACTCCCTACATTTTCGTCATCAAAAATTGTATGGCGCCCTATTTTACTTTTCAAAATTTATGACCCCTCTGTATATTTGAGACCCCCTTCCGAAGAAAATGATAGCCCCTTAGTACTAGCTAAACAACATATAGCTTTTATAACACAGGGAACAACCCCTGGAGACTTGGAGAGCAAAAAACATCAAAAATTATTAAAATTTCCAAAATAACAATCCATGAAAACAAAGATCAATCAATGCATTTAAAAATAGTACCAGCTGAAAAACATGGAGCCAACAACACTGGGAACCACCCCTATATTATTAATATTTGTTCAAAAAAATAATTTGCAACATCGAGAATAACAAAATCCATTAAAACAAAGATCTAGCAATTATGCATTAGTATTATAGGTCTACCAGTTAAACAACATGGAGCCAATAACACCGGGAACCATCACTGGAACGTGGAAACCATCAAAAAGATGATTTTTTTTTGTTCCAAAAATAATTTGCAACATCAAAAATAATTTGCAACCTCAAAAATAACAAAATTCATGAAAAAAGATCTTGAAGCAACGCATTATAGTACCAGCTAAACAACACGGAGCCAATAACACTGGGAACCGCTACTGAAACGTGGAAACCGTCAAAAAGTATAATTATTGATAAAAAAAAAATTGCAACATCCAAAATAACAAAAATCCATGAAAAAAAAGATCAAGCAATGCATTAGTAATAGCTAAACAACTTGGAGCCAATAAAACCGCGAACCACGAATGGAAAGTGGAAACCATCAAAAAGTAGATTTTTGTTACAAAAATTATTTGTAACATTCAAAATAACAAAACCCATGAAAACAAAAGATCCACCAACGCATATACGTACTATCCAAACAACACAGTGTTAGAAAAGAAAAGAAAATGGGAACCACCACAGGAGCCATCTGGAAATTAAATCGGCCAAAAACTTAAAAAATATATATCATGCCCAAAATATTTTTAATGACTGCATGTAGATGTGCACGGTATGTCTACATCTGCAATGCAATCGCATGTATGCAATCATAATGCTAGCAGATGTCTACATCTGAATTCTAACTACGTGTGAACATCTGTCAGCATACCTGTTGTCCACATCAGGTAGGCCACCAGATGTCACCACATCCTCATGTCCACCTGGTGCAGCTGCATCCAGTTGCCCACTAGATGTTGCCGCAACCGGTGGGCAACTAGTGGTGCACCTAGTTGCCCACCGGATGTCGTGACATCTGGTGGGCAACTGGATGCGCGAAACGGCTGTGTACATCTGCAATGCAATCGCATGTATGCAATCATAATGCTAGCAGATGTCTACATCTGAATTCTAACTACGTGTGAACATCTGTCAGCATACCTGTTGTCCACATCAGGTAGGCCACCAGATGTCACCACATCCTCATGTCCACCTGGTGCAGCTGCATCCAGTTGCCCACTAGATGTTGCCGCAACCGGTGGGCAACTAGTGGTGCACCTAGTTGCCCACCGGATGTCGTGACATCTGGTGGGCAACTGGATGCGCGAAACGGCTGTGTATGTGATGCGATCAAGCAAAATCAGTCGGAACTCGGAAATATTACATTTTCAGTTTCTTATAGAATAGTAGAAAACATTTACAAAGCTGTATTTTGCAGAAATCCCCATTGAAATTGAACAACCAGTTCCAAAGATATGAGCAATTAAACAGCTTCCAAAACAGGAGGAAATAAAAGGAAATATTTCCTTTGTTTGGCTATTGAAATCAATATTTCCGAGTTCCGACTATTAACAATTTTGCTTGATCGCATCACATATGCCTATATGCATGGACATAAAGGAAAAGGAAATTAGCAAGACAATAGAAGACATTATAGTGTTTCTTGGGAAATATCAATAGGGACACGAAGTGGGATGTCATGAATGGAAGTAAGAGGGATAAGGATATGAATGAAGACAATGGGCTGAATAAAAATATGAAAATGAATGGCAACTACATGAACATATTATAAAATGATAGATGTAAATAGGAAATAAAACTAAAATAATAAAATAATTGAAAAAAAAAAAGGGGGGGGGCAAATATTATGATGATGAAAAACAAGTTAGTCGTTTCCCTCTTGGAAGTTGAGACCGTGTGGCTGGATGGTACGAAGGCGCTTCATCCAGAATTTCTCCCTGCTGGCACGGACGGTGTCGGGCGGTTACCTAAAGACTCAATACCCTGTCGGAGATGGAGTGGTTGGGGAGGTTTAAGTGATTACCAACAGGGGTGTCAAGCTTCTTGGTTTTGACAGTGGACCTGTGTCCATAAAACCGCTTCTTAAGTGCAGTCTTAGTTTCTCCCACATACTGTATACCACAAACTCTGCAAGAAATGAGATAAACTACATTAGATGTGGTGCAGGTGATGTTGCCCCTGATCCTGTGGGAGGAATTGTTGGAATTACTGGTGACAGAATCCCCTTCTCGGATATGGTCCTTGCTGACAACACACCTGTTGGAATCACAATCACAACAGCTCACTTTTTAACGAAGAAATATATTTGGAAGAAATAATAGTCGCTCATGTCCAATTTCCTTGACATTTACGAAAATATCAGCATTTTTGACCAAAAATTAGCATTTTTTCTCGGATATGGTCCTTGCTGACAACACACCTGTTGGAATCACAATCACAACAGCTCACTTTTTAACGAAGAAATATATTTGGAAGAAATAATAGTCGCTCATGTCCAATTTCCTTGACATTTACGAAAATATCAGCATTTTTGACCAAAAATTAGCATTTTTTTACATTTTCTTCAGAAAAAATATTTGTGAGCAAGGATAGCCTATGTGCTTGATTAATTTTTCAAGGGGTCAAATGTCACAAAAAACAAAAACTTGCCAATATACAGCAAAGATCAATTTTTAATTTTTTTTTCTTCATGGAAATTGGAATGTAATACTCTGACCAAAGTTGCCCCAAATGCGAGATAACATTGGTCAGGCTATTTTTAACCCCTAGGGCACCCTTTCAAAATTATTTTAAAATCTTTTTCAACTTCAAGGTGTAGAAGGGAACCCCTAATCCCTAATGTCATAAAAAAAAAGAGATAATTAGAAATATAATTGCAAGTTTTGTTTGGAAGCAGTGGTTTAAAAACTCTGAAAAGTTTCCAAAGTTTATCCCATTTTACGGTACTTACCATGACAGAAAAGCCAAGGAACCCCGTACATGGCAAATAATTAAACCTGATCAATCAAATTTACATGTTGAAATGTCACAGGTGGTACCCAAAAATCATGCGGGACACGAAGGCAAAATATGTCCGTAACTCAAAAAGTAAAACTTCTGGATATTTAACTGATATGTCATACCGTATTGTACTACTAGTAGCCATATTGGTAAGGTATAATAAAACACTATACATGTAGATGTGCTGGAATATCATATGGGCAAAGTCATGCAGTGAAAGACACATTAGCCCATGGACATACCCTAAAACATGACATTATAAAGAAAAAGAACAAAAAGAACAAATGAAAATGAAAGGGCCATGCATGCCCATTGCTAGTAGGCCTACTCTCATGGAAAAGTATAACCATGATAACCAGGAAATCAAAAATCGATAACGCAATGCGTTAGGGACGCACCATTAGATTCTCAGGGGGGGGCATGGGAGTTTGGGTCAGGCAGAATTTTTTTTTTCGCCGCCAAAGGCGGCGGAATTTTTTTTTTTTTGCCTCCGAGAGCACCAACATTTTTTTTTTTCAAGTTTAATGTAAATTTTTATACAAAGTTGGGTGGGGGAAATTTTTTTTTTTTACTCATCATTGAGGCAATTTTTTTTTTTTTCGTCTCACTAGTGGGCAAAGTTTTTTTTTTTTGTTTAGTGGGCGAAGTTTTTTTTTTTCCAAAAACTCCCATGCCCCCCCCTTGGAAATCTAATGGTGCGCCCTTACCATGGAGCCTCAGTCAATGGGGTCACTGTAATACCCGGTCACTATATCGCAACCAAATACAGCAAGATAATGTAAGATAGTAAATGTAAACCTGTATTTTAGCTAGAGTATCTCGAGCTAATCGCAACGCGAAGGAACATTACTCTGATTAAACAATATGCCGGACAATATGCAATTTCACAATCAACAAACGTAGGCCTTTGAAAAGCCTCTATCTCACTTAGACTTGAGAACTCAACTAGTACATGTGTACAAGGAACTTAAATACGATGTACGGTGAACTACTTGAGAACCCAATGGTCACTGTACGCAACTTCGGATCAGGGTGGGTGCTCAGGTGGAGTTAAAACCTACGCCCCTCCAAGACACAAGAGAGGGTTTTCTTGTTTCTAAAGATTGGTAGCGCTTCATGAGAGGCTAATTTCTATTGTGTTAATTTCTGTTGTGACGAACACGCATCTATTCTATATTCTCTATATTCTCTCTCACTTCACTATGTTCACTGGACATGGTGTATAGAAATGATAGCCATCAAGGTCTCGTCACTAAGTCTAAAGTCATGAAAAATTAGTGTTTGAGCCAAAAGATTAAGGTACCAGTTGTGTTCACCCCTGTATATCCTAAATAAAGACAAGTATGTCAAATTAAAACAAGCAGCCAATATCCGTACTCTTTGGCTCTGATTTAAGACCTTATTTGTTGAAATTGGTTGAGAATTAAAGAAACGGCGATTTATAGCGGTTAAGGCATAGGACTGTGAACCCAAGGGTCAAGGGTTCGAATCCCAGGTCCGGCTCTTTGTGTCCTTGAGCAAGACACTTCACTCTACTTGCTTAGTGCTTCGGAGGGCACTTTAAGCTGTCGGTCCCGTGTACATGCATATTTTCTCACATTAATGTAGTGTGCACGTTAAAGAACGTCACAGGCTATTCGAAAAGAGCAGGGGATCATCCCGGTCATGTTGACTGTACTTCAAAATACACTCATCTACTCTAGGTTCCAGAGTAAAAAATAAGTACAGCTTGTCTGTACGCAGTGCGACAATACTCATACATATGAGGGAGGCACTTATAAGGAAGAAGAAGAAGAAGAAGAAACGAAATCTTTCGTATTCTAATCGATGAAAGCACGACGCTAGTATGATGGAATTACGGCGCCTGCTCTCTTGTTCGCGAATGCTTTGTGTACAAAGCAAGACAATAGGGAGCAAACTGGAACTTTTAAATTGGCATCTTCCTTGGGTATTTGGATCGTCGTGGTTTTATTTCTAAAATAATTACAACAAATGAGGTCTTAAATTCGAGCCAAAAGATGCAGCCATAGGCTACTGGTTCCAATTATAACAAAGGCCTATCTGTCTTTGTTTAGGATATCTGTACCTTAATTTTTTTGCCTTATGTACAGCAAGATAATGTAAGATAGTAAAATGTAAAGTTTACCTGTATTTTAAATAGAGTTTCTCGAGCTAGCATCCCCAAAAACACAAACAAACAAGAAAATGGTTGGCAAAACAATTATACAAAAATATATATCTAGGCTTAATACATTACATTGAACTACTGATTGAACCATGGACATACTAAATGAGATCTCCATGATTGAACTAATAAGATGTGGATATTTTAATTTTGAACATGATGCAGCAATGGAGCATGGCTGCATGAACAGATGAAAGATTTTGATATAAACATCAAAATTACATAAATGTATAGTGAAAAACAACGAATAAGGCAACATACCTGATATAGTCAGAAAGCTGGACGGTAGCCTTTGCAGTGACGTAACCTTTCAAACAGATCGAAATTATGATGAGTCCTGCTGCCGAGACGCGTAGACGTAGACGTGAAGTAGGCCTTGTGCATATATCAGCGTACGCTATTAGTATTAGTGAACAACGATCCACACATGCTCCATGTAATCTCTGGGTCAACAATGAGATTGATAGCTATTGATCAATGAACCATCACTAATTGCTCCTTCAAAGGTCATACCAGAGAAGATGAGTATACTTGACACCACTTACGCGATTGGTCATTTAATGTGTCTATGCATGTGTTATTGCGACTGAAAAAAGACTAATATTGCATGGCGCTACATTGGATGATTTTTGAGAATAGAGGCCTATCGTTCGAACATTAGGCCAAGTAAAAATAAAAACATGTTTCTCGTCCGGGTTTTTAAAAATTTGGAGGATGAGGGGCTTTTTATTTTCTATTTTTTATTGGAAAACGACGCTAAAGACCTGTTTTGGCACCATATTTTGGGTATTCGACATACAGATTGATATCTGAGAAAAAGGAGGAGGCCCTTTTTATTTTATTGTTTTGAGAGGTAGGCTAGTACGAGGAACCCATACCGTACTTAGCTCTGCTAAAATAGGGCAGCATCAATAACGAAAATGTCATACCGATAAATGACACGTCTGTTTTGCCCGGTTTTTTTAAGTTTGCCTTGCGAACTAGAGGTAGGCCCCTCTAGTGATCACAAAACTCTTCTTAAATAATGAATTATGCATTTACAAAGCCATAAAATATGTTTCAACTTCAGAAATATATTTTTAAACAAGTTATAAACTGAAAGTTTACAAAATAAAAGAAATGTGAAAAATCTTCAAAAAAGGAGGAGGGCGCGGACGAGAAACATGTATTTTTTTTACTCGGCCTTAGTGGACTTGTTTTTTGGTATCCTTACATCTCAAAGGACACAATTATAGAACTGGTTTTCTATACCCCCTTGCTTCCGACGAATGTTCGAAGATCATAATAGCCCAAAATTATCGTTCTATCATGTTGATGCCTCAAATTAATCCTCTCATTGTTATGAATAAAAAAGAATGATATAGATGGTAACATGTTATTTAAGTCAATTCCAAGTCCCAGGTCCTTTTTTCCAAGTCACAAGTAAGTCAAGTCATTTTGAAAAAGTTGCAAAGTCAATTCAACGATCATCAATTTGTTGATGGATATTCAAGATGGCGGAAATCAACTATAGTTTTGGAGTACAGTATGGGCGAATTTCTCGACGGGTGGCTTAGGACCAGGCTTAACCAGTGTTAACTGAAAACATGATGTTCCCCGAAGCACGGCTACCATAGCCTCGAGGCTTCGTTAGCCTGTGGGCCGGGCCAGGCTTGTAGGATTAGCCCCAGGCTGCGGTAAAATTTGCATTTCTTGAAATCAGTCCCTGATAACACAAAGAGGTTGGCCCGACGTCGGGTATTGGTCGCCATGGACGGTGGCTGAACGTCGGCTCAGATGTCGGCTGCTCATTGGGTATATGTCCTGCCGACGAGGTCGGCCCGACTTCGGTTCGACCACCGGCCGATGTAATGCCGACTGCTTAAAAGCCGGTGCCGACCCTAACCCGACTTCAACAACGTCGGCCCGACCTTGGAACTACGTTGGACCACCCATTATCCAACGTCGATCCAACGATCGGCAAGTTAGCCCAAATGAGACGAAAAATCATGAAAAAAAAATCAAAAGTATTATTTAGTAGCGTATACTCTGCTTACACCGAGTCTTACACTTACCTACTCTCTATTTTACAACGAACACAAATTTCCTAGCTTAATTTAGACAAGTCACTTACCTTAAGGGGGTACTACACCCCTGGCCAATTTTGTGCCTATTTATACATTTTTCTCAAAAATTGTAGCACATTGGTGACATGTAAGATATGTATATTATAGGGGCAAGGACTACAACTACTGCACTGAAAATTCAGCAACTCAAGGCAAGTAGTTATTGATTTATTGATCAAATATTGGTTTTCCCTCATTTTTGACTGTAACTCCACAACTGTTGTCTGTGCTGAAAGAAAATTTCCAGTGCAGTAGTTGTAGTCCTTGCCCCTATAATATACATATCTTACTTTTCACCAATGCGCTATAATTTTTGAGAAAAATGCAAAAATAAGTCACAAAATTTGGCAGGGGTGTAGTACCCCCTTAATGGACCTACCGGGATTCGAACCAGAGACCTTCGGTTTATAAATCTGGTGCTCTACTGATTGAGCTACCGAGGTTTCTATATTTGATGAAGTGTTTTAAGTTAATATAAGGAATATTTTGATCAAATTTACTGTAAATATTGATAACATTTACTAAATTTGTTGATTTGTTTTCTTTATAAAGTAATATACATGTAAAAGTAAAAAATTTGGTCAATGGATGGATTAATAACATTGGCCCAACACGTATAACCATATCACACGCAATTTTAAGGTCAATAAAAAAAAAAAAGAACAATTCACAAGAAAAACAACAACGATAATAATTAAAATAATAATCATTAACACTAATTATTAAAGAACAATAATAATAATAATAATAATAATAAAAATAAATATAGGCCCCTATCATCTTTGCTTCTGTCATGGACGTCGGCACGACGTCCATACAACGTTATAGGTCGGCACTCATTCACCGGAATTTCACCGACCTCAACCCGACGTCGCCCCATAGTCAGCGAGCCGACATTCACTTCGTGGCGTAGGGCCGACCTCAACCCGACGTCGCCCCAAAGTCAGCAGGCCAACATTCAAATAGTGACGTAGAGCCGATGTCCGCCCGACTACTTCAGCAGGACCCCGACCCATGGCCGACTTCACCGACCAGTCACCAACGTCGGGCCGACGGCATTGTTATCAGGGGTACTGTAGCCGTAGTCTACGCAAGCTTGTTAGGCCAGGCTTACGGCTTTTCTTGGCCCTGTCTCAGAGCAGGTTGCGTTTCTCGCCAAAACGGGGCACTCAACTGAAAATTGGTACATGTAGGGGTGTGCGGCGCAGAGCGCCACCGAACTTCGGGAAATAAGAACTGAAGTTGGGCAAAGGGGCTTGATGAATTGAAATTTCAAAATTTTTGGCGATCTTGTAAACTCAGTGAAATTGGGCCAAATTATAGGCTTTAGAGCTAAAAAAAATCAAAAATTTCCAAATTTGGTAATGAGCTAGGCCTATAAATTATGGTTAGAGTTTGAAGCTCAAAGAACTGGAGCATAAATATTAATTTGGGTCTTGGGGTCATTTTGCGGTAAGGTGCCATTGCAATGCCGCCACTCTTAGAGGTCATAACTGTAATACGTATCGAGTTGTTGAATATTAACATTTATTTTATATAAAACATCAACATATTGGAAGAAGTTTTTTTTTTCTTTGAGAAAATTGCTTATACGGGGTGTCACAATTAACCCCCAAAATCCCATGTCACGATTGGGGTCATCAAAACTTTTGATGCTGATATAATTATGTTTTAGTGGATAATTGCAGTAGCGCAAAAACCACCGGGAATTACAAATTATTTGTTGTCCATTGTGGAAAAATACGGAAGCACTGAAGGGACATGTCATGTTGTCATGATGACATGATGAGTGCTTCCGTAGGAAAAAGGTATTGTAACACATCTTTCATAGCAAGGAGTAAAAATAGTTTCACCCTGTATCTCTAAAATTTCCTGTCCCGAAATTTGCGTCATTTACCGTCACGAAAATTGAACGCGTTCTGAGCAGAAGACCAATTTTGTTACGTCATATATTTTACACGGAGATAATGAGAACATGAGCCAACCTGCAGTAAATTAATTTAGACAAAAACGGCCCTCATGTTGGCGCAACAAATTCATCAAAACTAGCCATTTCGTCACTCATACAGGTGGGTACATCTCCAAACGCTTCTGGTCAAAATGTCTGCATTATTTATTATTTATTTTTCAAAATTACAACAAGCAGAAGAGCTGCTGCAAAGGGTCGAAATATTACATAAGTCGGAAGGGTCCGACCGGAGCCTCCAAGACAAAGTTCATGTCTTTTAACCAAGATCAGCAGGTTAACATCCGCACAAATAATGGCACAAAGCTATATAGATGAAGTGAAAGTCTTCAAATATCTCGGGCATGGATGGCTATCACAGAGCATGATGTCAAAACACGTAAGGCAGCAGCTTGGAGAGCATGTAACAGCCATAGGCCCTAAGCATGGAAGTCTGCTCTATATAAAAAAATATAAACCTATAGCCTATATTATTTTTACGTATTAATGATTTCCTCTTGCCCAACCTTTACCAAAATTGAGTTACATTAGGCCTACATTACGAAGTTACACTTTATAGGTAACCAAATGAGAGATGTGTAACGCTAATACCATTAAATTACATCATAAGTTTCTTTTCCATGAAATAATACATTTTTTGGATTTCTGAAATGGGCTCGCCCTAGTCTAATTAGGCCTAGGTCTATATTTTTGTTATTATTTTATCTTTCTTTTCCCTCATTATTTAATTATGTCTTCCTTCTTTCTTACCTTTCCTTCTTCTGTCTTTGTTTTGTTTTCGTTTCCTTTCTTCTTTTTATTCTTTCTCACTTCTTTCTGTCGTTGTTATTTATTTGATTGATTACATTAATTTTTTCAGATTCCTTTATTCTTAAATTTTCCGTTATTTCACTCTGTCTTTCTTTGTTTATCTTCCTTTTATTCCTTCTCTTTTCTTTCTTTCTTGCTTTTATTAGTTTTCTTTCTTTCTATCTCTCTTAAACTTTTTTTTCTTTATTTGTTTCTTTAGTTATTTCTTTCCTTCTTTTATTCTTTGTTTATCTTTCTTTCTTTTACAAAAATCATTGGTAAATGGCGATGAAAACAAGGTACTCTCGCGTAGCTGAACTTCTTACCAGTGCCTAGCGCACACTCCACGCAGTTTTGAATTTGACGCGCGCGTGGCTGGAAAAACTGCGCAGACAAGATTTCACAGAAATTTCAGTTAGAAACGAGTGCGTACTAGACGCGTGGATTATACCCCTTAAGAGAAACGCCTGTTTCTGTGTGCATGTGATTTTGGCGAAATCAATCTCATATGACCATTTCACCTTTAAAAAAGCAAGTTTAGGCGAGCTTCGCGCGAATTTATTGAACCCAGCGAAACGTGTTCTCATTTCTCTGATCTTCTCTGAGAGTATAGAGGCCGTCAGCGTGACGTCATATGCCGCCATCTTGTGGGTACACGCTGCGATGGTCGTTCGATCTCCATGCGTGATGACGCGTGATAACAGCTAGCAGCTGCGTGGCAAGCTGCGCCCTGCGCGTAGTGTCCGACGCATGAACACGCGTAGCATTTGTACCCACAAGATGGCGAAAGGCTGACGGCCTCTATTGGAAGGTCTCCATACAGTTCTTTGTGATGTGCTGCTTCCATGTGCCACATGTTGTACAGGATTCGAGTGTAACAGCCGTCTTATATACATTTTAGGAGTTATGGTCCAGGCTTCGCATCCATATGTTAACAAAGACTCCACTGTTGCACTGAAAACCCGCAGTTTTATAGTTTATTTAAGAAATAAAGGGTAATGCTTTATCCTTTACACCCAAATAATTTGTCCGAGGCAGTAAAAACGTAAATAGGCCTAATGGGTGAGGCGCAGCCGAACCCATTATTTAAACGTTTTTACTGCCGAGGACACATTATTTGCGTGTAAAGGATAATGCTGCACCCTTTATTTCTATTCTATTACCATAAAATAGTGCGATTTAAAGACAAAAATATCATTTTTGGCACAAATATTTTAAGTTGTTTACTTCAAGGTGGAGCGCGTACGCGTAAGTGACAGCGCGTATCGCGGAAATATTGCACGCGTAAGCAAGCGTGATGCTATGCGTAGAATGTGCTACGGCGCTCGACCCATTATTTAAGAAATAAAGGGTAATGCTTTATCCTTTACACCCAAATAATGTGTCCTCGGCAGTAAAAACGTTTAAATAATGGGTTCGGCTGCGCCTCACCCATTATTTACGTTTTTACTGCCTCGGACACATTATTTGCGTGTAAAGGATAATGCTGCACCCTTTATTTCTATTCTATTACCAGAAAATAGTGCGATTTAAAGAGAAAATATCATTTTTTGGCACAAACATTTTAAGTTGTTTACTTCAAGGTGGAGCGCTTACGCGTACGTGACAGCGCGTATCGCGGAAATATTGCACGCGTAACCAAGCGTAATGCTGTGCGTAGAATGTGTTACGGCGCTCGACCCATTATTGCAGAATAATGTGCTCTCACGTGACGCGTTTCAACAAATCACAGTGCGCGATTTTGAATAATGGGTCGTGGAGGTAATAGAATGCAGAATAATGGGCTCTCACGTGACGTGTTTCGACAAATCACAGTGCGCGATTTTGAATAATGGGTCGTGGAGGTAATAGAAAATATAAATAAAACTAGGTCTATATTTTGTTTCTTTGGCATACTGTCCATTTAAACAGGCACGATAGGCCTACGAAAAAATATATAAAAGGGGTGATATCAAACGGCCTTTTTTATTTGTCTTATTAACTAGTATTATATAACTTATTTATTTTAAAGTAGTTTCTTATTATTAATAATTATTAATATAATGAAATTATTTCAATAGTAATAGTATTTTAAGGTAAAATTCTGTTATTTGAAATATATATCACATGAAGTCAATTTAATTTGTTTAATAAAATGTCTATTTTCACATCTGACTTACTTCGCGTGCAACTGACTTTATAACTTAATGATAAAATGAGAATGATAAGTAGATCGAACCAAGTTGTCCCAGCAAACACAAAAAACGTTAAAACGTTTTAAAACATTTGGGTTTTGATTTAAGTAAATTAAACGTGGGGCTATATACATACGTTTTGCATGAAAACACACTACAATAATATTTCTAATGTATTTTCAAAGTGTTATTGTAAAAAATATGTTTTCCAAATATTTTGTCAACACTGAAATAAACATTAATTTAGAATGTTTGCAGTACAACGTTTTTGAGTGTTTTGAAAACGTTTTATACCCTTTATAACCTTTTAAATAACCCGACATTTAAAAGTTTGCAACCTTTTCTAACCTTTGCGAATGATGTCGAAAATGTTTTGTGTTTGCTGGGTACATGCCTAAAATAAGATGATATTTGAGTAATATTATAATATCATTCTAAACATGATAAATAACGGGATCCGCTAATATTTAAGTTAAAGGCCTATTCAGTGATAGCCTGCAGAAAATTAACATTGTTTATCAATGGCATAGCTAGGTCGCCTAGGAGTGAAGGATAAGTCATTAAAGTTGTCATAGGAAGGCCTGCAAGTATTTTTGCTATATGCAAAACAACGAGGAAAAAAAACCGGTAGTATTGACAAATTTCAAATTCAATTCAATTTGAAATTACAGATTCATGTAAAATATCTCATTTTGTTTGTTGGCTTAACCACTTTTGGTTTTCGATTTTTGAAGAACTTCATATTGAGTGAACTTAAGGTTTTACCGTCGTTACTAAACCTATCGACCAAATTTTTTTAAATTGACATATTTTGTACATTGATATGTGTAGATAATAAATCTGTAAAAAAAACAAGGGTGCCGGACCTCACTTTTGAGCTACAGCCGTTTTAAAAGAGTTGTACATTTCCAAAAATCTCTGTACACTTCAATGGCAAAATCAGCAATTTGCCCAAAATATATCACCTTTTGCGTTGTATTAAAAATTGTCGAGACAAAATTTTTTAATTTTATATATGTTATGAAAAAAAAAAGCTCTATAAAATCGCGCAAAAAAAAATTGGGGTACCGGACCTAGTTTTCGCGTAAATTGACCAAAATAGGTCAAAAATGCATTTTTTTGCGACACCATGCGTAGTTTATTGCGTACGTGGATATTTTGGTGCGTGCCAACGCGCTGGTATGAAGCGCGATCTGATGCCGGATCAGCGTTCATTTACGCATATGGCCACAAAAAAAAAATTGTCTGTTTACGCAAGGAATTTAAAAAAAAAAAAAAAAAAGTTACCTATAGGTAAAAAAAAAAGATACTTAGGCTAAGAAGTGTCCATAATTAGGAACAATTATAATGATGTCGACTATTATAATTAAGGCTAAGAATATTTTTTTTTTAAATATCATTTGATGTATTTTGGTCACAAACGGGTGTAAGAAAGACTCCCATTCTGATATTGGGCCAAAGAGTTATCAAGTTACACAAAGTGAGTTTTTTTCAGCTTTATGTTCACCTGACTCGAATGACCAAAAAGAGGATTTATTAAAGATGTTAAAGCGAAGCGTTTGACACCATGGGCGGAAGTTTTTGACTATAATAGGCCTACAATTATTATAGGCATAGGCCTACTTAGCATCCTTAGTGCCGTTTACCGAGAGGAAAACTTTTTGGTCACAAAAGCTATAGGCCTACGGAATTATCTCGAGGTGGATTCATATAACGTTTGGCCAATTATGATATCATTTTTGTAAATGTATGACACATTTTTTTAAACCGAATAGTTTTGATGGTGTTGCCTATATCGCATGCATTATGAATTCAGTGCACGTAGTAGGTCTTTACCCAATAACACAAAATGCTTTAAACATTTAAATGGTGGATTATAAACTTTTAAAACATTTTAAAAAAACAATCAAAAACATTGAACACTTGCTGCAAAACATATTCTTAGTTGGAACAATGTTGCCAAAATAATATATGTCTACAATAACATTTTCACATGTTTTTAATTTTGTTGTAGTGTGTTTCATTATGAAACGTTCTACAAACTTATATCCTTCAATAGGCCTGTAATATACCGTAATGCTTACCCAACATTTAGGCCAAAATACTATTAAAACGAATTAACCAATTTAACCAACACTCGTTTAGGCCTAATGTTAAAAAAACCCCTGATTCTGTGTTTGTTTGGTAGGCCTATAACTTCATACCATCTATTGGACCCTACTGTCGTAGGCCTACTTTGAGGTCCGTTATTACTGGAAGCACGCTGGCAAGATTTGGTTTGTACATGTATTTAATATATTAGAAGCGACCACTTTTTTTTTTTGCGCTCAGCAAACATTGTTTTCTTTATTTTTTGGCCCTAGTTATCGCCGGTGCGCAAAAATAGCATTGACACGCACAACACGCATCGTTCTCTGCGATGTCTGCAACGCAACGCCGAACACGACGCGGCGTACGCACGCCTTGAAAACAGGCGCAATAGTCAAGTCGACTCGGCTGACGACGGTAAAACCTTAATGGACATACGCGAACAATTTAGCGCGTATGAGCTGCGACAAGTTTTTGCGAGTGACGCGCTATGATATCGCACTGGTATTTTGAACCAAAAAATATGCCATTTCTGCTCAAATTGTGAAAAAAGTAACTCTGTGACCCCCATTTTTTATTAGCTTTAATGAAACATCCTATCAGTGCGCATATTATATCAAAAAATCAGCAAAATTGTTGGGGTAGTTTTTTTGTTATAATCGAAAATTTGTCTAAATTTTCCATTTTTCCATAGACGCCTGTACTAATTTTTCCCCAAAACAGCCTTTTTAAAATGGTTATTTCTCAAAAACGAGCTCGGTGACCCCTAATTTTTATTTAGATATTCGAAGTATATCGATGAAAGTTAATTGGTACGAAGTTTAAGAAATTGTTGGACGTGATCTTGTATGGATTATACCCCTTAATTTGAATTTCTCTTGTTTTGAACCCGAGGGCGGGCGCACGCCCATTTTGGGCTAGGCATATACGCTAGTACTGATAACCCCCCTATTTTGGGTGTTAACAATTCTACCCCCTTATTTTGGTCTAAAAATTCTACCCACCCCATTATGTTTGGGACACCCACACCCATTCCGAAAAAAATGCCAGCTCCCTAAATTGTAGTGATTGGTAGTGCATGCCCTGGAAAGCGTGCGTTGTTTTTGGTATGATAACGACATTGTAGATTCATGCACATCGTCATGATCCCATTGAGGCGCGGCTGATGTAAAAAACTCGTTTTATATAAGCTGACTAAGCTTTTGTTTAGTAGGGCCACTAGTTTCCCCTGGTTAAGTAGTTTTTATTGTCGGACTAAACGTCCGTCTAGTATGCTTGGCTAGTAGGCCTACAGCATGCAGTGAGCGAAATTGTTAGTACGGAAATGCCGAACTATGCCAAATTGTGGTACTTTACTAATAGTCCAGGCCCTAGCTAGGACCCGGCCTACACCGGATAGGGCAGAGATTTTGACACTTGATTTGGGTTATTGGACCTTTGAGGTTAACGAATCACAGAGGTGCTTTTGCGAAAGCGGCTGCGAATTCGAGAAATCCCAGATGGCCGCCGGCGGCCATTTTGAAAATTGTAAATTTTAGTTTTCACTCAATATTCATGTGTAATACATCATTCTATAGGTTTTTGCATACAAGGAATCAATTTCTGACATTATTTTTATGATTGAAGGTCAGTATAACATGTTTACATTCAAAATGGCCGCCAAATGGTTGCCAAAAGATGGGGTTTTCATTCAAATGTATTTAGAATTCAATATTTTAACTTATTTGATGTTAAAAATAACCATGGGTTGCTGATATTATGGTCAGTTGTCTATGTCATTTCTATCATCTCCTGGATATGTTTAAAAATCAAAATGGCTGCCAAAATGGCCGCCAAAATCGTCTTTTTTCATTAAAATGTGTTACAGGAGTATTATGAAGTACCAGATTTACAATGAAATGGTGCCAAACATTGTGTTCTTTTGTATTCAAAGTATCTCTCTGGTAAAGGGTAACAATATGACATCAGCATCAATTAATATGATCTCATGGGCATGTAAACATTCAAAATGGCCGCCAAAATGGCTGCAAAAACATGATTTTTTCATTAAAATGATATTTAAAACAGCATTTTAATAGATGTTGTGTTAAATATTTTCATTGAACGCTGATATAATGTTAAAGGAGTATTTCTATCCAAATTTCTTCCTGCTCATGTGTTTTTACATTCATGAAAGAAACCTAAACCCAAATTTTCATGCAAATCGGACATTCAGTTGGCGAATTATGGGCTATAACATATATTTCAATGGTCCATAGGATTGTGTGTGATACTTTCGTTGTCGACAGAATGAAATTCAAAATCGAACATTTCGGCCCGTTTCTCTAGATAGAAATTATAAATTTATAAGATAAATTTGCAAGATTCCTTTTGCACATGATCATTATGCACCTAGTAAGGGAGACCGGGGCAGGTTGGCCCCCTTTTTCCCCACTTATCTGGAGAGCTCAGTTTGTGGGTTAGGAGGCTCTCAATTTGATACTTGAGAGCTGTTTACTCTAGGTAAATGCTAACAAATTTATATGGCTCTGTGACTTATACAAAAGTTATAGTAGTTGTAGGAGAGAGCGAAAAGAAAATTAACCAGGCCGGGGCAGGTTGGCCCACCAAACGGGGCAGGTTGGCCCTCTATGCACAACCGTGTGTTATTGCCATATTTCTTTCCAATAAAACATTCTAAAGTTACAACTGCGGTAAGATATGACCTATCATAGTTCCAAGATAATCAAAAAATAAAATTCATTTTATAAAACCCATAACGAAAAAAATGAAAGGCTGTGGATAACAATTGTAATTGACTTTTTTGTTCATTATTAACTATTCTGAGTGATGAATTACTTTTTATGTACAAATTCCCAATTATAAAGAAATATGATATTGAAATATTGCTATTTCCAGTCAAAAAGTGCTCAAATAGGACAACAATATAGATTTTTTTGTACTATACTCCGCCTTTGAACAATTTTATCCATGGAACTGACTAGTGTTGGTGTGTAAATTGTATTTTGCTTCATTTGACACAAAATGGGTGAAAATGGAGAAAGTATGCATAACTCTTGCCCATAAACACAATGGGGGCAACCTGCCCCAGCACAAGTGGGCCAACCTGCCCCATAGTCTATTTTTTGTTTTCCATCAAATTCCGCAAAACAGAAACAGGATGGAAAGCTTTCAACTATATGGCATTTTAAGCAAGACCCATACCTTCCAGCAACTTACAATTTACATAATGTATTATGTGCAACAATAGTGCTTTCTTTCCTTTCTTTTTTTCTCCAAAATGACCATGCAAGTAGTTTTTAAATTGATAATATTATGTCTCAACAACATGTAATTTATCTGATTTTTTAAGGAAATGGTGACACATGAGTGCTTTCTTCGAGATCCAAAAATATCTTTGTGGCAGAAGGGTAACGTAAAATATGTCATTCAAAATTATCCCATGGGTAAGTTCAAAGAAATAAAAGTGACTCCCAAAATGGCCACCAAAATATTATTTTTTCATCAAAATCTGTTACAGCGACACTAGGTATCTGGTTTTCAAGGGATGGTGCCATAAAAGGAGAGTATTTTCCCACATAATCATTATAGCATAGCAGTAATAGGAAAACAGCATGGACTTATGGGTAATTGGGCATGTTTAAAATTCAACTTGGCCACCAAAATAATATTTTGGATGTTGAGTGTAACAGTCATTTAAAAGAGTATATTATATTCTTTTAAATGACTGTTACACCAACTTTCAAGATACCAGTTTTTACAGGAGATGTCATTTTTCAGCTTCATGGCATATGGTTAACATTTTGTCGTAAAATGATTCTGCCGGCATGCTCATACCAACGGGACCCCTTATATACTAGGTGCATAATGATCATGTGCAAGAGGAATCTTGCAAATATATTCCCTTTCCAGAGAAACCGGCCAACATGTTCGATTTTGAATTTTATTCTGTCGCCAACGAAAGTATAACACACAATCCTATGGACCATTGAAATATACGGTATGTTATAGTCCATAATTCGCCAACGGAATGTCCGATTTGCATGAAATTTAGGATTTAAGATTCTTTTATGAATGTAAAACACATGAGCAGGAAGAAATTGGGATAGAAATATCCCTTTAACATTATATCAGCGTTCCATGGAAATATTTAACACAACATCTATTAAAATGCTGTTTTAAATACCATTCTAATGAAAAAATCATGTTTTGCAGCCATTTTGGCGGCCATTTTGAATGTTTACATGCCCATATGATTTAATATTAATTGATGCCGATGTCATATTGTTACCCCTTTACCAGAGGGATACTTTGAATACAAAAGAACACAATGTTTGGCACCATTTCATTGTAAATCTGGTACTTTATAATACTCCTGTAACACATTTTAATGAAAAAGACTATTTTGGCGGCCATTTTGGCAGCCATTTTGATTTTAAACATATCCAGGAGATGATAGAAATGACATAGACGACTTATGCTTTGTTGTCACCATAATATCAGCATCCCATGGTTATTTTTAACATCAAATAAGTTAAAATATTGAATTCTAAATGCATTTTAATGAAAACCCCATCTTTTGGCAACCATTCGGCGGCCATTTTGAATGTAAACATGTTATACTGACCTTCAATCATAAAAATAATGTCAGAAATTGATTCCTTGTATGCAAAAACCTATAGAATGATGTATTACACATGAATATTGAGTGAAAACTAAAATTTAAAATTTTCAAAATGGCCGCCGGCGGCCATCTTGGATTTCTCGAATTCGCAGCCGCTTTCGCAAAAGCACCTCCGTGATTCATCAACCTCAGAGGTCCAATAACCCAAATCAAGTGTCAAAATCTCTGCCCTATCCGGTGTAGGCCGGGTCCTAGCTAGGGCCAGGACTATAATAAGTGAAAATTAGTTGCACCGCAAAAGTCGCTCCAACTAATTTTTCTGGCTTTACGAATTGGTAGAACGAATCATGGTTGTGGTCCGTACCAAGGGTTGTACTAACGTTGAATTTACCGCCCTTTTGATCACATGACATGACTCTTATGACAAAAGATGCTAGTATATAGCAAGTCTTGTCTGTCCAATTAACTTAGACACCCAGTTTTTGTGACTTATTTGAAAAATATACACTTTCAGAGAAAGTCATGAAAGAAAAGTGTTAACATTCACTGAGACCTAACGGGATTTTTGTGTTTCCAAAGCATTGAGTGAGAGTTTACCAGAAATTCTATTGAAATTGGAAGGTTTTTCTTAACACTTTAAAAATAATCCGGTAGAAGTTGGGTACCATTATTTTGGAAGGTCTCATTATACAGATTTGTAGGTATGGTGATTTTGGATAGTGAATGGATGAATAGTAAATTAATTATAGTCCTCACCAAAAACATTTTATAAAAATGAAAAATATAATTCAGGTCATAAAATGCAGACAGTGTTTCTAATTGGCATATATTTATTCTTAGTGTATTAACTCAGTGATCCCAGCTGTCCCTCAACCAATTACAACAATTCGGCGCGGTATTTGAATCTTCTTCTGTGCATGCTTTTGGCTTGGCACAATTCTAAGAAAATACAAATTGTATGCCATATGAATGTTCTGATGTTATTGGTGAGGAGCATAATTCACAATACACTCCAGATGCATAGTAACTTTCCCTATCATTTGTTATAATGCACCAACTGAGACATCTTTTGAGTTATAGAGGTTGTGCATGAAATTATTGATTGGCTCCAAACAAAGGATTTGAACCGGTGTCCTTCACCGAAATCATGGCACAGTGTAGTCCATTCAATCAAATATTGTCATCAACCTATTTGATCGTAGTGTATTTGTTTATATGCGTGTGATGACCTCTCGCGGTAGATTGCAAACATGCTTTTGTTGAATGCATTTGAGTAGACCGCCATTATTGTGAATTAGTAAAAGGATCAAAGAAAAAAGGGTGGAATCACTGATCAATATGCATGATTACAATGTTCAAACACCCCTCACTGTAAATAGATTATCCCATCAAAAGTTTCAAGTCATTAGGAATATTCGGCTGGACCCAGATATCTTGCTGTAAATTGGTCAAAATTGAATAAAAGTAGACAAGGAAGAATATTTTTTATCGCTTTACTAATAATTTCTGTTAGGTCTGACCGTGTTTAGCCACTTTTCTTTCATGACTTTTTGCCAAAGTGAACACTTTTCGAAATATATCCTAAAAACCGGGTGTCTAAGTTATTTGGACAGACAATAGTAGGGTGGCCACAATGCTAGCTATTGTGTGTACCCCTGCCTATACACACAAATGTATGGTGGAAATTGTAACAGATTCTGCAGCAGTTGGAAAACTTTTGGGCATTTTGAATTCCACATAATTTGTCTCCTAGTAACTTCTGTGCAAACCCGACTACCTAATTAGATAGAAAATTTTCTGCTCGTAATGAAGGTGAATATAGCATTTTTGTACGGTCACGCATAATAAAATTACGCACAAAATAAATTATTGTCATCAAATAAAACTATTTTCCCAAAGATGTACAATTATGCTATATTCAGTTTTACAATCTAGACCCTCAGAGCAAAATCCTGTGCAAAAATCAGACAATTTGGTTGTGTAGTTTAGGAAATACAGGCCTTTGAAGGTCATAATTGGCACATAATAGCGCCCTCAATGGTGAAAATCACACATATTTACCTTAAAAATCCTGGCAAAAGAGTTATTTTTGTGATTTCAGCCATTTTAAAAATGTTGTAAAGAAGCAAATATAGCAATTATGAACCTGGAATTTTAATATTTGCATAAATGAACATTAAATAAACAAAAACAATACATCTCATGCCTTCTATGGTTTTATTCCCACAATTATCGCTTCATGAATATGCAAATTTATGACAAAATCAGGATTTTCCTAAAAATGGGGTAAAAATGGCCAATTTTGTGAATCTTTAAAAGGCTGTATCTTCGCAACGGATTGTCCGATTGAGTTGATTCAAAAGGTTTTTAAATCATTTTGCAGAAGGAACAATCCTGACAGAAAAAGTAATTCCAGGGGTGGGTTTGAAATTTTCATGTGACCATGCACCCTACTACTAGGCATATCACCTCAAATATAAGCGCAGCAGAAACACGTTATTTAATGATTCTACATTATTGGGCTTTATTAAAGCATCAGAAATCAAAAAACAGAATTGAAATCGGTCAATGCATTGTGATGTAGTGTCAATTTAAAGATGCTCGTAGATGGAATGAAATCCTGCCACAAATGGCTGTAATGACAAAATTGGCACATTTCGAGATCATGCAAATTAGGTACCGGTAATTACAGCTAATTATGTATTCATGATATTATTATGCAAATTAGGCATGAGTAATTTTGTGTTTTTCAATATTTAATTAAAATCATAAATTTGACAAAGTATGAACCTGTTATGAGGTTGAATAAATGAACTGCAGTTAATTACTTAAAAATAATACAAAAATAAATACAAAGTTTGACATTTTGACGGTGTCTGGAATATAATTTTTATTTTTACTGTAAACATGGTATGTTTCACCATTACTCAAAACCAAATCCGAAAAGTAAAAATAAAAATTCAGTTGCAATGAGACTTTAAATTAACATTTTGCCCCATATTACATAATTTACATTTTGCCCCATATAATTCCAATGAAAGAATTCAAACACTCCATCTTGGGTCTGTGGTTAGCCCATTATGTTAACTAAAATTTGGGGCATACAAAACATGAAAACATCAAACAACTAATTAACTACTAATTAACTAATGAAGGTAATTTTTTTGTAACAACTTACCCCACATACCGGGTACGTTGTTACACCATGTGGGGTAAGTTGTTACAATGTTACAAAATTTTATGGTCCTTTTATACATTTTACATTTTACATTTACCGACACTTATATAGCGCCTTTACCGCTGGATTCAAAGCGCAATATAGGCCTTTAGAAGCATTTAGATCATTTTTATTCTATAATAAGTTTATTTATATTAAACTATGTTGCTCTTATATTATGGACAGCCGCTGCAACTCGCAGAGAATCACCATATTTCAACACACGTTGGGCAGCAGCCTTCCATTGCATTAAGAGGTGTTTTCCTCCTCTCTGTCTTCCTTTTCCAGGGTCTTGGCATCATTAACAGCAGAGCAATTACAGCTCTAGGTAAAGCAAAATACACAGTAAACATATGAAATATTTAAACCTGAAAATTGAAACAAAATTTAGTTCAACACATGTAAAATGTAATTGGGGTAGGTTGTTACATGGGGTAGGTTGTTACAGTATAACAACTATCCCCATAGGGAGTTTTACACACATAAGCCATTATAACACAACCCTGAGGCAGAATTACAGGACATGACTCGGTGATATATTAGTGACCTACACATACTATATTTACCACAACAAGCTAGCATTATGCACCTCCAGTTGTTAGAGCTATTACAATATTACAGGTTTGTCACAAAGTTACTAGGAAAGGACAAAAAAAAGTTTTTTTGACATAACTTTTTAGTAGAACAACGGAGAAAGCTCGCGATTGGCAGCAACATATGGATGTCAGTTAGCCTGCCCTCTCTTATTCCAGCTTGGCACACTGAGAGGTGTAACAACTTCCCCGTGTAACTTCCATCCCCGGTCTCCCCTACCATCGAATGCAATTGTATAAGTACATGGTGTCCCCCCAAAAGAGACCACTCACTGTGCCCTCTTTTTCTCCTATTTTAGAAAAGTTGATCAAGTATATGTTGGTACCAATAAACCGAAACAATTATTTCAATCGGCTCATAACATTTGAAGATATATATGCCCTTTAAAGAAATGTAGGCCTATCAGTTTTTCACTCTGTCCACGGAGGAGGTTTGGCGACTTCAAAGATTGAAAAGATTAAAACATTCCTCGATAATAACATTATAAAATAACATCCTTATTTTGGGGAATGTGCTTTACCGGTGGGCTTATGGGTTATGGATTTTGTTAAGTGTCATTAAGGGACCGATCGTTATTTACGGCAGGGGGGTAATGGGCATTTTGGAAAAAATATCGACACAAAATTTCGCGTTCCCCCCTTGCGTCCGCTCAAAATTTTCGGATTCCCCTCTTGTTTTCCCGAATTTCTCCATTTAAAACTTAACATTCCCCCCTCTTTGTTCAACGAAAAATTTAGCGTTCCCCCCTCAAGACCCAAAAAAATTTCGGATTCCCCCCTCAAAACGCCCATTACCCCCCTGTCGTAAATAACTTGCGATCACTCCCTTTTGCCCTACTAGTATAGGCCCTACAATTATAATTTTTACTAGCAATATTATCAATTTACCTTTAATTATGTGGGGAGGAGGGAGGCCTAGGGTACTTGGACCCACACAATTTATTTGGGGGGTAGGACCCTCGGTTCCAGAGCCGAAAGTGATAGGTCCTATTAATCGATTACATTTTTTAATACAAGCGATAGATCCGCGAAAATACATTTACAGGAAGCGATTCTGAGGTGCACATTATGGAGATGGCGCTGTTCGCCTGCTGGTACGAGCCCAGGCGGCATAGGAAGTGCAACAAGTGACTTACGAGGCTGGCGAAGAGGGCTGCCATTCAAAATACACGGTTAGCAATTACAAATGGAAAATTAACATACTTGCAGTGGTACATTGTCATACCCCGACGGTTTTAGAGCAAGATAATTTTGCTTTGACACCTCATAACAAATTTAGAATTGTTTGTGAAGATTTCATTATGTGTTAATCCAATAGCTTCCAATGGCGACCTCAAAATTAGCATCGCTTCCATTTAATACCGCCTGTACGGGCCTACCGTCAAAACCCCTAACTTTAAGATGATTTCACCATAATATTCATAACATGAACGTGCTCAAAATCTACAAAAGATTGTCACGTTGGGCTCAAATCGGCGATCCTTTCCAACTTCTTTTTTAATAGGGCATTTATTTATCAAGTATTTAAACAAGTAGCCTACATACAGTTCACAAAGATGGCGCACTTTATCATAGTAAACCTATCTATATTCACCAATTACGGTGAGTGTTCAGATGCTTTTAGCGCTTAATGACTCGAAAGAAAGAAAGAAAGAAAGAAAGAAAGAAAGAAAGAAAGAAAGAAAGAAAGAAAGAAACTAGGTATTTATTTATAAGCAAGGGAATTGAAAAGGAAAGAACGGAATTTAATTAATTAATTAATTAATTAATTAATTAATATTAAAATTAATTAATTAATTAATTAATTAATATTAAAATTAATTAATTAATTAATTAATTAATTAATTAATTAATTAATTAATTAATTAATTAATTAATTAATTAATTAATTTATTTATTTATTTATTTATTTATTTATTTATTAATTTATTAATTTATTAATTTATTCAGATATTTATTTATTCAGATATTTATTTATTTGTTTATATATTTATTTTTTTATTTATTTCATCTTGTATTAGTAGGAATTGTAACATGTTTGGAAAATAAAAACTGTACAATTCCTGAAATTTGACAGCCTAACTTTTACAACAAAGTAGGAGCATTAATATATTTGTGTGGCGCGTCACCACCACCAGCTGGGTGTGGCTGGGAAGTAAGATAGACGTTATAAGGGACCGATCGTTATTTACGGCAGGGGGGGTAATGGGCATTTTGGAAAAAATATCGACAAAAAATTTCGCGTTCCCCCCCTCGCGTCCGCTCAAAATTTTCGGATGCCCCCTTGTTTTCCCGAATTTCTCCATTTAAAACTCAACATTCCCCCTCTTTGTTCAACGAAAATTTCGCGTTCCCCCTCAAGACCCAAAAAATTTTCGGATTCCCCCCTCAAAACGCCCATTACCCCCCTGTCGTAAATAACGATCACTCCCTAATTTGGGCGAAATTGATGTGGGATGGGACTTCTTTTGCTATACTTGCAATTACTTATGATTTTCTTAGTTGGTCGAATCCAACGAAAAGTGTACACGGCATGTTCAGGGCCATAACTTAAAAGTATTAATCAATTGGCATTCGTTTTTTATATTGTGTTTATTCGCCTTGATCATACGCTTCGCGCCATATATAATAAGACCCCCTTAAGTGAAAAGTTTAGACACAGAGACCCCAAAACATGCTATTTTTACCCATTTTTCAAAAAAAAAAAAAATAAAAAAAAAAAATATTTCTTAAGGTATTTTTAAAAACATCTAAATCAGTTATGAAAAGAAGTCATTGGATTGAATCTAAATTGATTTCCTGAAAGGTGTGTATTCAAAGATTGCCTGTTCAATTTTTCACATATTTGTACATAATTACGAACTTTTTGTGATAATTTTTTGAGTGGTATTTTTTTACATTACCTACGAATACAATTTTTCATAGCACTAGATATATCTTTAAAAATGGAAATCACTAATAAATGCGCAATTGATACAAGCTTTGATATGTCCAATACTGAAATGCATTGCATTCGGACATCTTTATTATAGTGTTTAGCTGCCAGAAATTCTAAATGGCACAAAGGTAGGTTTGGTAAAAAATATGCATTACCTCCGAATACATGTTAAAAGCTGTGTCATTTCCACAAAGTGAGAGAATAGTAAACAATAGTTAAGCGATAGGTGCAGGGTAATACACTCTTTATTTCTACCAAGTTTCAATAGCCTGCGTTTAAATATTTCTGAGATGTCAACAATAAAAGCAAGTATTCGTAGGTAAATTTCGGTAACCGAATGTTACCTACGAATACAATTTGACATCATGACAGTATTGTGAAACACCGCCATTCATGCCAATGCCCATATTCGTACATAACGAAGGCCTGTATGTTTGCTATCAAATCATATGTCAATGAAAGTTGCGAATTCACATACATGCCCACCATGCAAAACTGAATACGGCTTAATTGTTGAAAAATGTGTACTGAAATAGACGACGGTCTGCTCATTTGAAAGAAAAATCAGATTCAAAGAAGATTAGAAGGGATAAATACTTGGATTTGTCAACTGTCATGTGTGCTTCATTTTAAATGTTTACCGACCTTCTGGTTTCTGAGTAATTTGTGTCCAAATTCATTTATTCGAAGGTAACTTTTGACGTTTTTGCTAAGGTTACCTACGAATACCATGGAAAAAACGACTGTTCTCATTGTCTCATGATCTAGACAACACAGTGATGGACCCTGGTATAAAGCTAATTGTAGTTGCCCTCAAACGAAAGGCCACAAGACGTAACTGACTCCAAGATGGACTTCACAAGTCTGCAATAACGGTTTTAAGCGATTTGTGTGCAATTAATCAAATTAAAGTCACTTTAGTGCCTTTGTTTCTTACTTCAATCCTCTTTCAACCGCTGTGAACCGACATTATTAATACATGAAAGGGTCTTAAGTATCAATAAACACACGTAAAGAAAATAATACATTCAAAGTGCTTTATAAAATGAAGTTTTGATTGCGATATCCACCAAAAGTCTAATTCTTACCTACAAATACTGAAATGTTACTTACGAATACAGCATAATACATGACATGTGTAATGAAGTGTCCCTACCAATGGAAATTAATTGTCAAAAACTTTAAGCGGTACCCCAGGACACTATTATTACCCATATACGGATTCATTCAACAATTATTTATTATGTAAAATTGCTGATTAACTACTTGTATATCAAAATGAAGTGGTAAAAGCATCAAAAAATTTTGATGAAAGGTAATAGCATTTATTCATTTGGACCTACCATCTGAAAGAGATCTAAAAACTACCATTTTATTAATTCATTACCATAATAGCAAAATTTAAACCTCTAAACTCAATATAGATATTGTTAAATCGATCATGTTACCTACGAATACCCGGGTGTCTTCACCTTTTCATTGTATAAAGCGTTAGGTGTATGCGTATAATTCCTAATATTCTTGAAAACATAATCCTACTCGTTCTTATACAATGTGTAAATTGATTCATACTCATTTGATAAATAAAATACAGAAACTGACCTAAACTTCATTTTCAAAAATAAACCAGCATAAATTGACAAAGATCATATTGATCGCGTTAAAAAATAAAACAAATATTTTCTGGTTGAGCTAGCATTTTCCTGACACCCTGTGGTCTACATTACACGAAAAAAGCGTTAATGGGAATATTCCATTTGTTTTAGGTTGATTAGTATTGCGATAGTGAAAGCATCCTAGTGGTATTCGTAGGTAACATTGGGTTTTGATATCACATTTACTATCACACGTTCCTATAAGGCCAATATGTCATCAATCAATGGGCAAAAGGAAAAAATTGTGGAGACATTTTTATTTCGGACTTTTATTTTTGGCCCGTGGACACTTTTGGTTGGATTCGACCAGTTATTGATGCATTTTTGTTTTATTAGTACTTTCTTACTTTATTGTTTCTTGCTTTCTTTTTATTGACAACATATGTCATTTCTCTTTTTGGAATAAAAGGTGGCCCTGAAAAGTTTAGTTTGTCTTTGGTTCTTTTGAAGTGAGTTTATTGTGCTGCTCAGCCCTCTACGTACCTGGTTGCCTCCTTGACGAAAACAGGTTTCAACCCTAGTCCTCCTTGCATCATAATTGCGTTGCGTATCAACCTTGTGCGCCGGATACTTACGAATATAGCAGTAATACGTTTGCGAATATCTTGGATTTTGATTCAAAAAAAAAAATTAAATGATGTGAGGTCTGGTGATCTTACAGACCACTCCACAGCATGAGCCATCCCATCCACTCTGTTTGCTATTTGTGGATAGAGTGAAAACGGGTACTCGTTTTTAAAAGAGCATATCTTTAAAAGTTGTGAGCCGATTGAAATAATTGTTTTAGTTGATTAAAGCTAACAATTACATGTTTCTTTACATATCAAAATATGTGATCAATTTGTCAGAAATTGGCGAAAAAGAGGGCGCAATGAGGGGCCTTTTTTTGGAACACCCTGTATATCAATTTCGGTTATTTTACTACTAACTAAAACTTACATAATGCGCGTATGGGGGTGGGGGAATTAAATATTGTTACCATAAAATGGGGTAACTTTGGGCACTTTTCAGAGTTTTTACAAAACTGCTTCCAAACAAAACAAATTATATTTCTAATTAACTCTTTTTTTTATGACATTAGGGTTCCCCATTTTTTAATAATTTTGTAAGGGTGCCCTATGGGTTAAAAATAGCATGACCAAAGTTACCCCGCATTTGGGGCAACTTTGGTCAGAGTATTACATTCCACGAAGGATACAGAAATCAGAAAAATTGATCTTCGCTGTATATGGGCAAGTTTTTTTGTTGTTGTGATATTTGACCCCTTTTAAAATTAATCAAGCACACATCCTGGCTCACAAGTATCGATTTTTATTTTTTCTGAAAATGTAAAAAAAATGCTAATTTTTGGTCAAAAATCCTGATTTTTTCATAAATTTTGAGGAAATTGAACATGATCGACTAATATTTCTTCCAAATATATTTCTCAACAAATTAACACCAAAAATGACTAAAAACAATATTGCTGTAAGAAAATACGACCATTTCAAAAAATATATCTGACCGACCAAAGTTACCCGCTGACCGAAGTTACCCCATTTTACGGTACGTTTCTTAGTTATTTCCTATTATCTGTAAGAGTAAGCGTAATACTCAAATTCTTACATTCTAAATCACGAAAGCAGTAAGGAGTAATCACCTGCGTCTATATCCATATAGGCCTATTTTGTAAGAGTAATTTGTAAGATTAAAATTCTTACATTTGAGAAAACCGAAAATTAAAAAATTGTTACGTGTCTTAGTTATGCCCTATTCTCTGTAAGAGTAAGCGTAATACTCAAATTCTTACATTCTAAATCATGAAAGCAGTAAGGAGTAATCACCTGCGTCTATATCCAAATATTTTGTAAGAGTAATTTGTAAGAATAAAATTCTTACATTTGAGAAAACCGAAACTTAAAAAATTGTTACGTGTCTTAGTTATGCCCTATTCTCTGTAAGAGTAAGCGTAATACTCAAATTCTTACATTATAAATCATGAAAGCAGTAAGGAGTAATCACCTGCGTCTATATCCAAATATTTTGTAAGAGTAATTTGTAAGAATAAAATTCTTACATTTGAGAAAACCAAAAATTTAAAATTGTTATGTGTCTTAGTTATGCCCTATTCTCTGTAAGAGTAAGCGTAATACTCAAATTCTTACATTCTAAATCATGAAAGCAGTAAGGATTATCACCTGCGTCTATATCAATGTATTTTGTAAGAGTAATTTGTAAGAATAAAATTCTTACATTTGAGAAAACCAAAAATTTTAAAATTGTTACGTGTCTTAGTTATGCCCTATTCTCTGTAAGAGTAAGCGTAATACTCAAATTCTTACATTCTAAATCATGAAAGCAGTAAGGAGTAATCACCTGCGTCTATATCCAAATATTTTGTAAGAGCAATTTGTAAGATTAAAATTCTTACATTTGAGAAAACCGAAAATTTAAAAATTGTTACGTGTCTTAGTTATGCCCTATTCTCTGTAAGAGTAAGCGTAATACTCAAATTCTTACATTCATAATCATGAAAGCAGTAAGGAGTAATCACCTGCGTCTATATCCAAATATTTTGTAAGAGTAATTTGTAAGAATAAAATTCTTACATTTGAGAAAACCAAAAATTTAAAAATTGTTACGTGTCTTAGTTATGCCCTATTCTCTGTAAGAGTATGCGTAATACTCAAATTCTTACATTCTAAATCATGAAAGCAGTAAGGAGTAATCACCTGCGTCTATATCCAAATATTTTGTAAGAGTAATTTGTAAGAATAAAATTCTTACATTTGAGAAAACCAAAAATGTAAAAAGTGTTACGTGTCTTAGTTATGCCCTATTCTCTGTAAGAGTAAGCGTAATACTCAAATTCTTACATTCTAAATCATGAAAGCAGTAAGGAGTCATCACCTGCGTCTATATCCAAATATTTTGTAAGAGTAATTTGTAAGAATAAAATGCTTACATTTGAGAAAACCAAAATTTAAAAATTGTTACGTGTCTTAGTATGCCCTATTCTCTGTAAGAGTAAGCGTAATACTCAAATTCTTACATTCTAAATCATGAAAGCAGTAAGGAGTAATCACCTGCGTCTATATCCAAATATGTTGTAAGAGTAATTTGTAAGAATAAAATTCTTACATTTGAGAAAACCAAAAATTTAAAAATTGTTACGTGTCTTAGTTATGCCCTATTCTCTGTAAGAGTAAGCGTAATACTCAAATTCTTACATTCTAAATCATAAAGGCAGTAAGGAGTAATCACCTGCGTCTATATCCAAATATTTTGTAAGAGTAATTTGTAAGAATAAAATTCTTACATTTGAGAAAACTAAACAATTAAAAATTGTTACGTTTCTTAGTTATTCCCTATTCTCTGTAAGAGTTAGCTTAAAATACTCAAATTCTTACATTCTAAATCATGAAAGCAGTAAGGAGTAATCACCTGCGTCTATATCCATATATTTTGTAAGAGTAATTTGTAAGAATAAAATTCTTACATTTGAGAAAACAAAGACACTAAAAATCGTTACGTTTCTTAGTTATTCCAAGGTCTCAGTAAGTGTAAGCGTAACACTTACATTCTTACATTCTAAATCATGAAAGCAGTAAGGAGTAATCACCTGCGTCTATATCCAAATATTTTGTAAGAGTAATAATTGTAAGAATAAAATTCTTACATTTGAGAAACCCAAATAATTAAAATTGTTACGTTTCTTAGTTATTCCCTATTCTCTGTAAGAGTAAGCGTAATACTCAAATTCTTACATTCTAAATCATGAATGTAGCAAGGAGTAATCACCTGCGTCTATATCCATATATATATTTTGTAAGAGTAATTTGTAAGAATAAAATTTTTACATTTGAGAAAAAAGACACTAAAAATTGTTACGTTTCTTAGTTATTCCCTAGTCTCTGTAAGTGTAAGCGTAATACTTAAATTCTTACATTCTAAATCATGAAAGCAGTAAGGAGTAATCACCTGCGCCTATATCCTTATATTTTGTAAGAGTAATTTGTAAGAATAAAATTCTTACATTTGAGAAAACAAAGACACTAAAAATCGTTAGTTTCTTAGTTATTCCAAAGTCTCAGTAAGTGTAAGCGTAATACTTTAATTCTTACATTCTAAATCATGAATGCAGTAGGGAGTAATCACCTGCGTCTTTATCCAAATATTTTGTAAGAGTAATTTGTAAGATTAAAATAATTTGAAAACAAAGACACTCAAATTGATGTTTATTAGCTCAGTTTTGTAAGAGTAAACAGTAAGAATAAAATTCTTACATTTGGAACATCGAAACTCAATAGCTACGTTGCTTTGCTATTTCCTTTACTTGGTAAGGGTAAGCGTAAGACTGCAATTCATACATTCTAAATCCTTTTACTCTTTTTTGTTTAAATATCTGTGCGAAAATCATAATTATATTACTTCTACATTTCTTGTAAAGTTAGTAAGTATAGAGTGTAAGAGTGAAATTCTTAAATAGTGTAGGGCAGGAAGACGTCTTAGTCATTAATCTTACCCACACATCATATTCAACAATAAAAAAATACATATGTGTTAATTCAGAGAGACGTTAACTTCATCATGATAGTCCATGTAAGAGGCGAAACTCTTACAGAAAAAAATGTTTCCTAAATCGTGCCGTATCTATGAATTATGAAAGAAGGAAATAAATAGTTTTCCGTTTTCTGTAGGTCAAGTTGTCCTTAGGTCGAGTTATTTGATATGCCAGTATGCAGTGAAATATTTGCAGACACAATTACGTTAATTATTCATCACTATACATTAAAATATCAAATTTGCATATCAAAATGTTTAAGGGAAAACAATCCTTTTCCGTTTTCCTATTTTGAATTTTAAAAAAATAGAAAAACGGTAAATGACTGTTTTCGCTTTTCCGTTTTCATTAAGAAAACGGAAAAGGACCTATTTTCATTTTTCCTAATTCAAAATCAGATATCTAAACGGTATATTTCTTGGGTTGTTTTTTTTCACTTACATTTTAAGAAAATGAAAAACAGTAACCAGTCGTTTAGCGTATTCGACACAAGAATGTGTGAAAAGGAAAAGGAAAAGCGTAATCAAAGTAAAAAGAGATAGGAAAAGGAACGAACGGTTAGTACCTGGATTAAATTAAATTACGGGGTTTTTTTTCTTTATGATTTTTGGATATCTTTGCGTCAAAAAACGGTAAACGATGGTTTACTGTTTTTATTTTCTTCAAGTGTAAGAGAAAAAACAAAAATATACCATTCAGAATTCTGAGTTTGAATTATGAAAAAGGAAATAAACAGTTTTCCGTTTTCTGCAGGTCAAGTTGTCCGTAGGTCGAGTTATCTGATATTCCCTCATGCAGTGAAATGTTTGCGGATACAATTATGTTAATTATTCATGACGAATACATTTAAAATATCAAATTTGCATATCAAAACGGTAAAGGGAAAACAATCCTTTTCCGTTTTCCTATTTTGAATTTAAAATAGAAAAACGGTTTTCGCTTTTCCGTTTTCATTAAGAAATCGGAAAATTACCCATTTTCTTTTTTCGTAATTCTAAATCAGAAATCTAAACGGTATATTTCTGTTGTTTTTTTCACTTACATTTTAAGAAAATGGAAAACATTTACCAGTCTTTTACCGTTTTTCTACACAAGAATGTGTGAAAAGGAAAAAGGAAAAGCGCAATTGAAACTGAAAAAGTCGACTTATTACAGTTTTTCGTTTACAATTTATACCAAAATAAACTTCAAGAAAAGGTTAATTTAATTTTACATTCTAGGCACATGAATAAAAGAATAAAACAAATTTAGTCTTTTTAGTCTTTAGTCAAAACAAACGAACGGTTAGTACCTGGATTACTAGTAAGACCTATCTATAACCCCCGGGGGGGGGGACACTCCAACTTTGGAGGTGACGCGTATGTAGGGCTGTTAAGACCCCCTTTATCAGCATCACTGTCACCCAAAGACCCCATATTTTTTACGAACACATGCTCTGTCACCCGAAGACCCCATATTTTTCCATTTGATCTGTCACCCAAAGACCCTTACAAGTTCAATTTGAACAGCAACTTTCATTTATCACTAAAATTTGAAGCCATTTCGATCTAGAAATTCGATTTTCGAGGTTTTTATGGCGCTGTTTTGGCTCTCACCCAAAGATTCCATTTAACAAAAAGGTCATGTTTTTTGGTGATTTTTGTTCAGTTTACTAAAAATAAGTTGCCATGGATACGGAATAGAACGCGCGGGTTACAGATTTGACAGCATGGCAAAAAAGATTCTCTAGACTCTTCTGAACATATATGATTTGTCCATTTGAAACATTTGTCCTACGCGTACGAAACCGTTAAATATAGCCCTTTTGGCTGATAGTTATTATAACTCTCTAAGACTATTAGTGCTTTCTTATCCCAACACAAAAATAGTCAAGGTCAAATTGACTCAATATAGAATTCAATGCGGTAGTTGACATTATCCTATTTTGCTTTATTACCAAGGTAACGAAACATCATACATAGGGAAAACTATTCTTTTTCTGATTTCTCATGGCGAAACAAATAGTAGAAACCATTTTCAACAAAATTGGAGCAATTTTCATTTTCGTCCCCTGCGGAGCCAAAATTCACCCTATGACGTCACAATGTTACATATTTGCCCATAACTCTATAACCGTACGTCGTAGATAGGTCAAACTATACTTTTTCAGAAACCTTATGACTAGATGAACACATATGCACATTATTGTTGTTTTTAACCAAGTTCGAGCAATTTTGAACTTGACCACCGTGTAAAAGAAAGTTTTGACACCCCTAAGTGGAGGGGGGGGGGGGGGCAAACTTTGAAAGTTGTTGCTTTTTAGATATCAATTTCATGGACCAAAATAATGTAAAATACACAATTTTTGCTCGCTACCCGCGCACATTGTCCAATAAAGACATTTTTTGAAGCTCGAAGACATGTACAGTATCTTTAAAAACAAAAACGGTATAAATTTAGGGGGCACCAAATTGACCATTTTAGCATCAATTCTGGGCCCCTCCAAGCGATGAAAGTCAAAATTTTCCCGCGCTTCGCGCGCATTTCAGCACAAAATCAATTAAAAGAACATTTTAAAGCCGATATTCAACTTCTAGTAACTAAAAGTTAGTTAGTGGTAGGCCTTATTTGTCCAAAAATTCGCGCACTCCGCGCGCAATGGTTAAAGAATTGCCTGCGTCTAAGATATTCTCGGTGGGTGGGTGGGGGAGGGTAGGGTCGCCAATTTAGTTTCTTGCCCCGGGTGCTACCAAACCTAGCTAGTTACGCCACTGGTTTCACATGCATTTGAAATATCAACAGTATTTGTGAGTTGTATCAAATAAACGTTGTGTTGAATTAATGTTTATTAGTTTTTTAATATTATCACGGTTAGGCCTATCGACAAATGTGACAATATTAAATAAAAAGAGAAAACAAATCTAGAATCATAATTTTCATAGCCCGATTTACACTGGTAAGCGACCTCAAAATTTGTATTGCTTTGATTGCATTACATTCAGACGGCAGGTCACGATCTATGCATTACGAGGTCACAGTTTCTATGCTCGCAATTTCTCAACCCAGTCACCGCGCTGATTTTTCCGAAGTTTGCCGAAGTAAAGGCCCATCTTCAAACCATTTTCTGATAGTTATGGAGTTGTCATCAGTTGTGTTTAAAGCCTCAAAAGTATGTTTGTAGGGTTTTCCTTGTCTAATCATGTAAAAAAACTGGTATTCATAAAATATTTCTGGAAAATAATTGCGTTAAGATAACATGTTAAATTTGAAGGTTTCATGAACTGTGCCCAAATAAACCGTGGACCTGACCGTTTACAACCTTCCCCTAGAAAATAACCATAGGTAAATTGCTCATAAAACATTGATCTGTCAGTTAATAACAAAATCAGAAGTGTTCAACGGTTTTCATTAGGACAAAAATGGAAGTGAAAGTATATAAAATTACGACCTGATCGGCTTTTTACGCCATATGAATATTATGGAATCTGCACCCTCATAAACATGACAAAGTCGGGCAGTATCACATGGATTTTTGTCTGATAAAGCCATTGCGACTTTATTCATATTTTGTTGTAGCAGGTCTGATATTACACAGTTTTCCGAATACCACGAGTCAATCCGATCGGTTGAATTCACGCGCCTGTATAAACTCCACGCACGATTGGTTCTATGTCCTTGTCTACTACAAAAGCAATATTGATTGATTCCGTGGCTTCCACACAGACGAATTTTGACAAAATATTTTATATGCGTTTTTGTACTATTTTCGTGGATTTGACCGTTTGCAACGTTGATATGATATGATTGTCATGGCATTTGGAAGGGAATGATGTAAAGTTTGTACACTGAAAAAAACAGAAGTATCTGTCTGCTGGAGGTATTCTTTAAGACAAAAAACTACCCGACTTTGTACCCAAAAATTGAGCAATCTGTTTTGTTCCAAAAATCACATTTCTTCACTCATTTTCGCTAAAGCGAAATCTGATAATGATAGATTGGACCCTTCACAACCAGAAAACATTTATTATGTGTCATTCGAAACTTAATAGCATTGCAAAATTAAATAAACACAAGGTTATCTCCACATAATTTGTACAATTTCACAGAGGATAGACAGATGCACTCAGAAAAAAGAAACCAAGGCCTGTATCTGTGACCGGCCGGTTGACTGTACCAAAATCAATCGATTGAGATACCTAGCACTTGAGATGACTTGAGAGTCCCAGTTATATAATAGATGCGGTTGATTGATGGCCCGTATAATGGGTGGGGCTATTTTCCATATTTGGATTCATGACGCAACTCATCGACTGGTTTGGTTTGGTTTGGTCACTGTTTATTATAATGAGAGTGCACTGCTGGGGGTACTGTTCGAATGTGTAAGGACCAACGCCTGACGGCGTTGATTATACTGCTAATTATTGCGTTGGTCCTGTATAGAGGCCTTGCATGTGACGTATCATCCCGTAAATATGGCGGACTACTCAAATGCATTCAACAAAAGCATGATTGCAATCTACCGTGACAGTTCGTCTCACACACATAAACCTGCTCTACGATCAAATAGGTTGATGACAACATTTAATTGAATGGACTGCACTCCGCCATAACTACGGTGAAGGACACCGGTTCAAATCCTTTGTTTGGAGCCAATCGATAAATTGATGCAGGGCCTCTATGGACTACACTGGCCTGGTCCAGGCCTGGTCCTTTGATTTACTTGATTAGCGCCACCACATGTAATCATTGAATCAGGGAATACCAATCAATTATCGTTTCCAGCACACACGGTTATGAATCGATCATCGATGTTAGTTTAACACTATCGTGCCGCTTGCCGTTAAGCGGCGGTGCGCACGCGCATTACAGAGAATTGGGCACAATTAAGGCTTGCCATTGGCTGATACGTCATGCCACTTGTCGCAGCGGCAAGCGGCATGGAAGTATGACAGGGTCAATAGACCGGTGGTCGACGTGACATAAGTCAGCGCCGTGCAAGCCCGTGTTGATCATTGCATGTTTGCGTTGAAGCAGAGTTGAAGTCTCACACCCATACATCATTGTCAAACATTCAGGCACCAGATTGTTGAGTTGAGAGTCCAATTGGTAAGTTAATGCAAATGAATTTTGATTATCCTTAGACTCGCCCAACGTGCCAACGGCAACGCCCCAACCTCACAAATTGCTACGATTTTATTTAAAGCTTACTCGTACTGGATCATCATGATCATGCATGCATGATCAGGAACTGAAAATCAAAGGTTGCATAATTCGACAGGAAAGAATAATGAAGTACAGGATACATTAATTTTTCATTTGGGTCACGGTATCCACGTATAGGAGCCAATTCCCCATGCAATTGAATAGAGAGTTGCTTGCTGACAGTGCAATTATCATGATTATCAGTACAGTATGTATGTATGTATCCCAGACAAACCTTAGTTAACACATATTTGCTAGTCAGCCAAATTCACCGAAAATGTCAATGCATATGTACATAGAAATTTAAAAGAACTGGCCGAAGAAGGAAACCTACATAAATATGTTTTCTATACTTCACTTGACCCAAAAATATGATTTTTTATGGTGATAAGACAATCGCACATGGAATTTTAGAGGGATTTTGATAGCAGTTCCATTAAAAAAAAGGCTTTTTAAAAGCTGCTATCATAATGAGACTAAGATCTAGAAACACCCCCGAAATGCCGTTTTTTGGAATTTTGCTACCTTAATCTTTTTGATGAAAGTCAATCTTTGACGAGATGTAACTTTGCTACGGAAAGTGCTATGAAAAAAAAGTTTTCAGTTTTGGCTTTGTTTACTCAAGGGCTTGAATTTGATATATAAAATGATGCAGTTTGATGGCAAATTTGAATTCACCTAGCATACCTATTTATCAATCGCTGAAAACAATATAAAACAAAAGAATTTTAACACTTTCTTTACCAATATCTCAAAATCAATATTAGCCACATCCGACTCATTTCCCTTGATCGTGTCACATATGCCTATTGTACATCTGTAGGTATGCCAGGTGAATTCAAATTTGCCATCAAACTGCATCATTTTATATCAAATTAAAGCCCTTGACTATTAAAGAAAGCCAAAACTGCATACTTTCCGTAGCAAAGTTACATCTTGTCAAAGATTGACTTTCATCAAAAAGATTCAGCTAACAAAACAGCATTTCGGTGGTGTTTCTAGATCTTAGTCTCATGATGATGATAGCTAGTCCCAGTAACTGAGAATGTGACGACATTTACATATACATTTGGGTATTATCTGGTACGATGGGACTATGATGGATTTTGATTCTCACAAACCCAAGACGAAATCTAGGACCTGGACCACCCCAAGGCAAGCAAGTTAAAAACATTTCAATTGATTGAAATATAAGTTAATTATAACCATGTCCATTATTTTGGGATACAGGAGGTCAAGTACTACCATGGATAATATTTAATTCAGGTCCCATATTTTTACAACAAACAAACAACAGAACAGTACGACGGCAACTTCGTGACCTCTTTTGTTCGATAGAACATTTTTACGGGTTGGTGAACAAGGGTTACGTAACTAAATGTTGAAAATTTGGCCGGCAAACATGTTTTAGCAAAATAGCTCCAGAAATGGGAGACTTGGCTCGTTTTTTGCTTAAATTGCATATCATGATCACGGATAAGATACCAAACATTTGTGCAAAGAACAAAAAACGAGTAAAAGTTGAATAATATTTATTTATTTATTTATTTATTTCTTATTTAACCTGGGGTGACCAATCAATGCACTGGCACTGTTCTCCCTTGGTTCCCAGGTGGCACAAGGCCATACATATAATACACAATAAAAACGGCATATAAAACATTATATCATACAATTGCACATATTACAACAAATTACATCAAGAGCAATACAGTAAAAACATCATTTAAGGCATAGGTCATAAGATTGCACATTACATCAAAAGCATCAAGGAAATATACAAACAGTAGAGAAAAAAGATTTTTTTTTATGACAAAACACAATGGATTAAGGTATCTGGGGCCAAAGCTGGAGCAACGTCAGATCTGACCCAGCATATCCAAGAACAAGAAACAGAAGCGCAGGGACATAACTGGAAGGAAAAGAACATCCCTGCACCCAAGACATGCTACCAGCAGGCAAACACCGTCTGACCTAAACCAGTGTAAAGACCTGGATGAAGCCCTGACCACCACCATTGAAAATAAAGAAGCTTGAACATGTCCAAAGTGGCCGGGAAAATGAGAAAAATTGCATACATGTCACGATCACCAAAATGGTTATATCTACAACTATGAGCAAACGCCGGTCGTATGCTTTTCTGTAATGATAGATATTAACTAACTTGAGCTTGTATTAAATTTTTAGCGAAAATGATTGGTGGAATAATCGAGTCGTAGGTTGGAAAGTTGCTCTCAAAACGGCCCGTGTCTCAATCGTGCGTGTCCCGTTAGTGACAAGTGTCACTAGCAAAATAGCAGCCGGCCTTGTCATTATATCGAATAATAATCGTCAGAATCGTCCAGTTAACTCCAGTGATATTTATTTATTCAAGCAAAATACTGCATTGACTTACAAAATATTGAAGTCAATATAAAAAGTAATATCATCTCATTTGGCTGAACTTAAAAGCAGTTTTAAAAATATTATTGTTGATCGAGTCCCTGAATGAGAAATAAGATTGCAAAAGAAACGAGTATGGTATACAGCAGGTTGTGATGGTCTAGTGGTTGACACCGTGGTTTGAAGTGCCAGAGGTTGAAGGTTCGAATCCTACAGCATAAACTGTTTGTAAGTTCAGTCAAATGGCTTGAAATTACGTTTTATATTGACTTCGATATTTTGTATGAATAAATAAATATCACTGTAGTCAACTGGACGATCCTGACAATTATTAATCGATTATATGGACAAGGCCGGCTGTTAATTTTCCTACTGACACTGGTCACTAATGGTCACGCACGATTGCGAGGGGAAGCCGTTTTGAAAGCAACTTTCCAACCTACGACTCGATTATTCCACCAATCATTTTCGCTGAAAATTTAATACAAGCTCAAGTTAGCTAATATCTATCATTACAGAAAAGCATACGACCGGCGTTGGCTCACAGTTGCAGATAACCATTTTGGTGATCGTGACATGTATTTTTTCTCATTTTGTAGGCTACTTCGCGCACAATAAACATTCATTTTCTCCACAATAATTGGACTTTTACATGTTACTGTTTGCCTTATACTCATGTTTCATATCTTATCTATGGGCTCAATATGGAAATGAAGGGAGAAACGACTCGTGTATTCCATTTTTTTGATGTTTTCTGAAAAACTGTATTTGCCACCTGATTTTCAACATTACGTTACGTAACAGCAGAGGTCACGCCGGTAAAAATTACCGGAAGTGAGCTAAGTTGCTGTCGTACTGTGAAGTAAAGAAAACACAGCCCAAAACAGGTTAGTGTCACTTTGAAATTTGTTATTTCACAGTGGCCATTAATTTTCTTTTTTTCAACAGGTACTTCATATCTCATCATGGTAGAGCAAGAGCACGTGGTTCTACTCACCTTCTCTCATGAAGAGACCACCAGTCTTAAGGATGGTGTGAATTTCATCACAAAGTCAGAGAATGAGAAGTATGTGGTATTCAATAATCCAGATGATGGTGAACTCAAGGCATGTCGCAACAAGTGTAAACATCAAGGCGGCACATTTATCAAAGATATTGAGGAAGCGCCAGAAAGCTGGTGAGTTGGTTGGTTTTTGTTACATGGTTAAACTGTGCTCGGTACTGAATACTAAATCTAATTTGTGACAAGATATACCATGCAATAGCATTAAACAAGGCTATAAAATGTATGTCCATATCTGTAGTGTAATCAGGCTCATTACAATTAAATAAGTGACTACAATATTTTTGTATGTGTACAGATTTTAGCTCAAACTTAACACTGTTCTATTTAGAATAACATACTTTGAACATTCCTGCCATAAGGTATATTGCTGATACCAATTGATAGGCAAAAGTGATGCATGCTGGGAATGAAAAGTGCTCAAATTGGCTGTTGCGGGTGATGAATAACTTTTGAGCCCTTTTCATTCCCAGCATGTATCATGTTTATTATCAGCAATATACTGTACCTTATTGACTGAAGTCACTGAACCGCTAATGTGGCATGTTTTGGTTTTGCCAATAGAAGTCCTATAGTTAGTAACAAACACATGTTTTATAGTTTTGGTGATTATTTGGGTCAATTCTCATTGATGCTCAGTTTGGAATGTGAAATGAATTCTCAGGCCAACAAAATGTTATTCAATGTAAGACATATATTTCCAACTAAAGCAGGCCTGGAAATTGTGTTTATTTCCTGGCAAGAGAAAAAAAATTCCCTGCATCTTTATTTGCAGGATTTTCCACCATTTCTTACAATTCTTTATATACAGAAAAGCAAAATTTCCCTCCAAATGACCAAATTTTCCTGCAAGGAGATTGTAGAATTGCCTTGTTTTTCTAAGGCCTGTCCATTGGTGGACACAAGATATGCATTGATGAGCACAGACAGAACATAGCTCATATCATAATCTAGGCCTGCTAAGAAAACGCGATTTTGGAGGCCAAGAAAACGCACCCCGATTTTCCAAAAAACGCAAAATCCAATTTTTTTTTAATGATGGTAGCACTTGATGTTAGGTCCAGTGACTCTCCAAATCCGCGAACAATAATTACAAATCGCAACAAAAAAAGATTTTAGATTTTTTCAAAAATGTCAAAAAAACGCAATTGGAGCCATAATCAAAATAAATAGAAGTCTGCATATTTATAAAATATCAGTATGCTACATCCCAAATGAAACAATCATGGTTTTGCTTTAAGGAAAAGATACCACATCCTTTCTGAAAATTGGAAACGATAGTAGGCCCACAGAATATCAATTACTGTAAAAGTGTAAATTTTCACGCTACATTTATTTTTGCACTTTTCAGGTTTCAAGTGCAGCTACCACAAAAATAACAACATGCGAATATATTCCTTTTGTGTACAATGTAAGGAAGCTTAAAATTGCAAATTCAACAACTTGGGCAATACGGTACCGATGCGAAAATTTCAACTTCACGGTACTTACTTTAGTATAAATTCAAGAGAAATGAAAAATTATGTGTATATGTGTCTTATCAATGCTTATGGGGTAAAAACATATGTTCTAACTGCTAATTGTTGCTGCAAGATACAACATCATCTGCTGTGTCACAGTTCCATATTGATGGCAATACCTCATTAAAAACAGGAAGTGGTCAACTAGGACTCTGCAGGCTCACAGTGAGCTTGCCTAGTAAAAGGAAGCAGCTATCAAAATGTTTCATGGATTGTTTCATGAAAATAAACCAGGCATGTTAAAATTAGCTAATTTTTGCAATAATGCCTTAGCTAACAGTAACATAGACTCTGAAGACAAGAGTATACACATGTATGGTTAGATAGAACAATTGTGAATGAGGAAGAATACTTTGATTAAATTCTATTTTGCTTTATTATTTTGTTCTTGACATGCTCTGACATACATGTAGTAGGCCGATAAATAGTTTAGTACTACAAGACCCTGCTGCACTTTTGGTGAAATTGGGATTTTTGTACCGAACGAATACTGGGAATATTTTTAAAACTAAGTCACATCTGGTATAAAGTTTGCACTAAAAGTAAAGGGACCTCAAAATTAAAAACCATAGAAGTGGGTTACCGCAAGGACCTATCTACAAATTTTGCATAAAATTAGGGGTGCTATATAATACAAGAAGTGGCGGTGCGAGGAATATTTTTTTGTTGGAGGGGGGGGGGCAAACTGAATTTCAGGGTGGTTGGAAACTCCACACTTGATAGTGTCTACCAGAGTAGTCTTATCGCTACCGTAATGCCAGGTTTAGGAAAAAACTTATGGAAATATTTTTCCTTGTGGCAATACAAAACAATGTTCAATTCAAAGAAAAATGTTGCACACAACATAAGAAATTGGTGTAAATTGATTTTGCAGGGTTGTAAACATGTAGCACTATCAAGCTAAAATAACATCATGCCTCATTGTCAAGTTCAATAACCTCCATTCAATAATCATTATTCTAAAGCTGAGTTTTTGTACCCAACACATACAAAGCTCATAAATATGTGTTTATTTGCACATTGGGGTCAAAGAGCCCGGGGGGGGGGCATTCCAACTTTGGAGGTGATGCGTATGTAGGGCTGTTAAGACCCCCTTTTTCAGCACCCAAAGACCCCATATTTTTTTTACGAACACATGCTCTGTCACCCGAAGACCCCCTATTTTTCCATTTGATCTGTCACCCAAAGACCCTTACAAGTTCAACTTGAACAGCAACTTTCATTTTTCACTGATTTTGTTACTTATTTAAAAAAAAATGAAAATTGAAGCCATTTAGAACTAGAAATTCGATTTTCGAGGTTTTTGTGGCGCTGTTTTGGCTCTCACCCAAAGATTCACATTAAAAAAAGGTCATGTTCTCACCCAATGACCCCCATATGTTAATTGGGTGGGTTACCTGAATGGATGACTCCATATGAAATCTACATACATATAGGCCTATACATGTACCTCTGTATGGGAGATTAGGATCATGTGATGTTTCCTTATTGCACCCTTAGGGCCTACAGCCCTCGAATTAACCCACGGCACCCATGGCATTTTGCTGTGGATGCCCATCCCCACTGCCGTAATGCCCTCAAAATAAGTCATTTACCCAAGGCAGTCACTTGCCGTGCCCTCTAATCAAGTTGCCATCGGTGCCCCAGCCCTGCCCCTTCATTATAAAATCATTTATCTATGTTTGTGTGTGTTTTCTTCACTTTTGAAATTGCCTTGGTGCCCTTTTCAAATTTACACAGTTGCCATGATGCTCTCTTGAAATATTACAAACTGCCGTGCTGCCTTGCCTTTTCAGTGAAAATCCAAGGCAATTATCAACTTGCCCTAAAAAAGTTGCTGTGCCCCTTCAGATCCTTAATTCGAGGGCTGACCCTTGACATTGAATTGATTAAGATTGGGGATGTTTTTGATATCATTTGGAAGCATGTTCCAATCCGGTATTGCACTGTTAAGTAGTGTTGCAGCTGAACTTTAGATTTTAGGCACATGGAAATCAAAAGCCGCCTTCTGGTATTGTAATTATGAATTTCAGACGTTTTAGTAAAAAACTGGCACAAATAGGGTGCACATGACATAATTTTAAAAATGTTACTCAACACTCTACATTCAAAAAATTCAGACTGCCGAGTTCAGTTTCACCAATATGTGTCAGAGGTTCTAGGTTCAAAATATAGCGCAACATTTTATTTTAAGTGATTTAAAGTTTGTTTTTGAGCTGTTGACTACATGTAAGACCGGAATACCATGAAGAAGTGACATTGAATTAAAGCTGAACACGGAATTTTGCGACAGTTTTGGTTAAGACAGCTGCCATTGTGATACATAAATTTCATCCTGAATTGGCCTTTTGAATAATATTCTTTGTAATTGCTTCCCCAGACACAGATTGGTCAATGTTAATACCCAGATATTTCACAGACTCCTGGCCAGAGCATTCAACAGAAAAATTGTCAACATTTTTTTATTTTCCTTTTGGAGCCAAAGATAATACATTCAGTCTTTCCGAGATCATAGAGATGTAAAGACAGTTTGTTGTCTACCAGCCAATTGCCACGCTGCAAGACTCAAGAACTTGGCCTCATTTTTGTCATATGACACTAGGACCATTATGAGAAATTAGGATTGTAAGTAAGTACTGTCGTCTGCACACAACATCAATTTACAGTTTGGGTATATACTTTAAAATATGATCTTATCATGTGACATAAAAGAGTGGCCCCAGTATGCTACCCTGGGACACACCACATGATATATTAAGAGATTGAGAATCAGCATTGTTATGTTAATGCTCTTTTTAAAAGGTATCACCATGCAGATCGACAGCCTTATCGCCCATTTTTCCTTGCAAAACCTTAGTTAGAGATTCATTTTGGTATCAGATGAAAGCTTTACCACAGTGGATGAGCGAGCTAGCATATTTTTCTATCGTCGCTTTACAGTGCTGAGGTATAGGGTTCAAGCACAACCATTCCCAGATAACTTTACGTACAATCAATACTCGCTCTTGCAGCTTTAACACTAATTTCCTCCTGCATCTAAAACTGAGTATATTCATGTGTCATGTCTCATGTATTGCATATGATAAATTAAGGTATTGAAAGAATGAATGGCGCAATAAAATGGTCTGAGTAGTCAATAAGCTCCTTCCAATAAATCCGAACACCGACCCATTACCCCAGTAAAATTTATGAGATATGTTTTTCATTAAGATGGTGTGAACAAAACGTGTTCAAAATGGAGCCACCACTAGCCTATTTGGGCATTATTATACACGTTTTTGCTCCTCCTATCAAAACCGCCTCGAATCTGGAAACTAAGTGTTTTAATGAGTACATCTGTTGGCCTTAATGAAAGATGGAATATGGAAAGATCTGACCGCCCTTCTTTTTCCTTCCTTTCACCTAGTGTTATGAAATGTACTAAGCATGGATGGAAACTAGATGCCAAAACCATGAGATATGTCAACCCACCTGACAGTTTTAGCCAAGAACAGCTAGGTAAGTAATACATTGAATTCAAGATTAACATGCCCTAAGAGTTCTTACATTGTATAGTAGGCAGCAAGAAGTGTACTAGTCATTGTCACATAGTCAGATCCTTGTTAGAGAAAAAAAACACTATTGATGGTAAACTTACGTTATATCATATGCGGAACAAGTTTCATTGGAAAGGAAGGAAGTTGTAACAGTGTTGATTACGTTTCACAAATAGGTACATGTATGTATATCAAATCAATGTCAGTTTTACTCTGGACACTTCCACTATTATTACAGGGGATCAGCATTTGAAACTAGTTACCTTAGTACTAGTATATCATTTTTGGGCGCTGTACATTCACAGACTCCTCTGATTGAATTCAGAGACCGAATCTGTGAAATCACATACCTGGTTCTGTGATTTCAAATACTTTTCACTTGTTTCAATTTTGGCAGCAAGTAAAACACTTAGGCAGTCTGTTTGGTACATTAGATAGATAAATGAGCTTTTGTTTTGCTTCAATATCATTTTGGCAAATTAAAATACAGCACATTGTTACTGACTTGTGAAAGTCATCTTTTTCAATGCTTTTTTTCTTTTGATAAGTGTTATAATTTGCAAGGTGTTGCTTTTATTTCTCATCATATAGTGGCGGAGATAGACGATCAGGATCGGTTAAGTTTAGTTGAATTGCGTCCACCTCAACCGTGGGAGTTCAATGCACGAGACCCTCAACCTCTTAAAGAAGGAGAAGTCAAGGTGGGTGCTATATACTGTGCCAAAAAAGTATCCTTACACTTGGAAGAAAAATCCTAATTTTAAAACTAAACCATATTTGGGTAAATTCATTTGTTTAATAGATGCCCTAACTAATCCGACACATTATGACACCCCATTGAATCCAATGTGACTTCAAGAAGCAAAGTTACAAGCATTTGATTAGACGAAGGTCCAGTTTTTAAATGACAATTTCGCCTATTCAAAACTCGACGGACTAGACATCTGGTTTGAGAGGGGTGAATGGCTAATTTATGCATGCCTTTATTTGATAACACTGAAAAGGAACAAAAGAAAACTGAAACAAATGAAATGACAAATAAAATGAAAGTTATGAAAAGTACAGGGAAGTAAAAACTGAAATAAAAACTGCTTTAAATAATGCTTCATTGAAGAAACTGTGTTGTCTCTTTGTTGCGCTTGTTTGAATCTTTTTGCGCCTTGTATAGGCCAGTTTGTCACTTTTAAAACTGGATGACCTTTGTCTATTCAATTGCTTGTAACTTTACTTCTTGAGGTCATTATTATCCTTTTTGACTCTTTGCTTTTGTTCATTCTTTTGTTTTTGCAGTGTATCACTTAGCGCATTGATCTTTTTGAAATAGCACTTTAAAAGCTCTTATATGTATGTATTTATTCAATGTGGTGTCATAATGTGCAGGACGCACCATTAGATTCTCAGGGGGGGGGGGCATGGGAGTTTGGGTCAGGCAGAATTTTTTTTTCTCGCCGCCGAAGGCGGCGGAATTTTTTTTTTTTCGCCTCCAAGAGGACCAAATTTTGTTTTTTCAATGTTAATGTACATTTTTATACAAAGTTGGGTGGGGGAATTTTTTTTTTTACTCATCAGTGAGGCAAAATTTTTTTTTTTTTCGCCTCACTAGTGGGCAAAGTTTTTTTTTTTTCTCACTAGTGGGCAAAGTTTTTTTTTTCAAAAACTCCCATGCCCCCCCTGGAAATCTAATGGTGCGCCCCTTATCAAGGAAACCTGATAGACTGATCTCTTAACTGCTATTAAGCGCTGCCGCTACTCCTTAAAAATAATCTATTTTAGTGACAACTAAACGCCTCCTTTTAAATACACCTCTACAACTAACTTCCAGCAAGTTTGGCGATCTTTTCTTTTAGACCACCCAAACTGTTTAGGATTAACAACTTATAAGTTTCCTTTAACGCTTTTTGAAATTAAAATAAAAAAAAAATATTTACGAAATTAAAAAGTACATGTAGCCATATTGTAGTATTTTTTTAAATATATATCTGGACCAATTTAAACATCACACATTGTGTCACTAAAGTTAATATACTATAGGCCTATTAATCAGCAGCCGACTAATAAAATTTGTTGCCCATAATATAAATGATATTGAAGCATTAAAAGGGAATTTCGTGATCCACAGCCTCATCCCCCACTTTTCTCAAAAAAAGTTGAGATTTTTATATCACTGGAATACTCTGGCTACATAATGTTTATGTACAAAATATTTCTTGCAGATTAATTCGTTTAGCAAAGATATCGTGAAATTTGAATTTCGTTCTGGTGCACCAGAACGAAATTACAACGCATTGTCTATGGAGCAGTGTAATACACATAATCATGCATAACTCGCAAACGCAAAATCGGAATCAACTGAAATTTTGGGAATAGGTTTTTTCGTGGATATCTAATGAAAAATGACATAAATAGAGGATGCTAGGATCACGAAATACTCCTTTAATATGAATTGTTAGCATCATTGCAGTTGAAAGAAAGATGATTACTTTTGCACCTGCAGTTGTAAATGTCTTGCAAACATTAAGTAAATATAAACTGCTGATTGTAAACTATGGTACATATGCATGTTAAGTATGTACCTTGGATGTAATTGCAAAGAAAACACAATTTGATACTAAGTTTTGCCCAAAAAAACATATAAAAACATATATGAGATTGCATGGCCTACTTTGTGTAAACCAATAGCAAGAGAGCAGTGATAATGTGTGGTAACCAAATCTTTGAAACAAATGTTTGAAAGTGTTTTTGACATGCATTTGGATTTTTTAAAGCTGTTCAGTTGAATATGTCATGTAAAAAAACATATAACATGTATAACTAGGCACCAAAATCATTGAAATTGGGAGTGCTTTGACCTTTGTCACATATCTGCCCATAGTAACTTAAGGTCGCTGACAGGCCACACTATACTTTTTTGGATTCCTTATGATCAGATGAGTAATTTGGTATATTTTTAAAAGAATTGGGACATTTATAATTTTGACCCCTGTTTGACCTTAATTGACCCCTAACAAAAATGCCCAACACTTAAAAGAGGGCAGCCTAAGCTAAATTTGTTCAATATCCTTCAGGCATGTCAAAAACGCACTTTCAAACCATTGTTCCAAAGATTTAGTCACCACACATTAGCACTGTTCTCTTATTGTGTGACCCTTAAGGGTATCCGTAGGGAGAACAGTAAGTGATACGGCCAGGTCTGGCCAGGTGCATGTTTGTTCGCGGTCTACAGGTGTAACTAGGTTGTTGTATATTCTATCATTTTTCTGGTGTGTTAACTGTGATTACATCTAGACACCAGTTTAGTTTTTATTTGAACGGGACCCTAATTTAATGAGAAAAACGCCGAAAAAGAGAGGCCCGGCAAAAGCCGATTTGCAGACAATTTTGTAGCTACAGACAGCTCGTATTCCATATAACAACTATGGAAACCAATCAGTGCCAGAAGTGTTGATTTATATTTCATCCACTTAGGTTTGGCTTAACCCACTAAAAGGTAAAACTTTAAGGGCTGGGGTATGAACGTTTGGACAGTATTTATTGTGGGACATTAGAGCACATCAGACATATTGAATTGCATTCTGAATACGAAGAATGTCATTCTGATATCAAATAATTTTGATTTTTTGAAATTCGCAATTTAATACACATTTTATGGCAAATCATTAAAAATTGATATTTTTGATATTTAACGGTACTTGAAGTAAACTTTATAAATCTGATGATTTATACTTAAAGCGTATGTAGGTGGGATGAAGAGCCGACGATCAATTGAAAATTTTGACCTTTCGTATTGAAGATATGGTTTTTTTTTCCCAAAAAAAAAAAAAAAAAAAATTAGGTCTTTTTGGGAAAAAAAAAACATATCTTCAATATGAAAGGTCAAAATTTTCAATTGACCGTCGGCCTTTCCTCCCTGCTACATACACTTTAAGAATATGTCATTAGATTTATATAATTTACTTCGAGGACTGTTATATACCAAAAATTTGAAAAATATCATATTTTTATAATTTGTCATGAAATTTGTATTATATTGTGATTTTCAAAAAATTAAAATTATTTGATATCAGAAAGACATGCTTCGTATTCAGAATGCAATTTGATAGGTCTGAGGTGCTCTCATGTCCCACAAAAAATACTATCGAAACGCAATAAACGCTCATTTTAGATCCCTTAAGGCTGATCATTTTAATTATAAATGTAGTGTGTGTGTAAAAGTATATTTCTCAAAATGGAGGAGCGCGCCTATGATCATTGTCCGTTCTGTCTACATGGTCTATGATAATTGTTTTCTTACCGAAATATATTCACTTAACGCAGACCACGGTTGCCAAACAAATGAGGGCAAACCGCGGGTCAAATCATTGAAAAGTCGCCCAATATTTTTTTATCAACCGTTGGTTTCTATGAGATAAAAACTACCAGAAGTCGCGTAAGCCAATGTTGAGAAGTTATGCAATATTTTTCTTAACCATCAATTGGTGTCTATAGGACAGGAAATTGTCGCGAGGAAAATCTTCAAAACTCGTCATATTGACCTAGGCCTATTACATCGCGGGTTTGGCAACCCTGCAATATATACAGTTATATAACATCGCACCGCATTGTGAGGTGAACGAACTGAATGTTGACATTGTATTCAGGATTTAAAACAAGAACTGTCTTTAAACAGACAATGCGGTTGGTATAAAACATAGCGTGTGATATCATGATATCAACTTCAAAATCTAAAACAAAAGTAAAGAAATAATTTAGGGCGAAATAAATAAACAGCGTACAGCAGGTGCTATCTTGTCAATAATGATAAGAGGAACATGAAAAAAACCAGCAGAGAGCATGCACCCCAGTAAAGAGTTAAATAAAGCAAGGAAAAATCATAATGTGCAGAAGGCCTACTTTTCGGATGATATTCACAGAAACAAAAATAAAGAACTAAAGATCTAAAAACAAAAGTAAAGAAAATGAGGGCGAAATAAATAAACAGCGTACAGCATGTGCTGACTTGTCAATAACGATAAGAGGAGCATGTACCTCAATAAAGAGTTTAAATAAAACAAGGAAAATCATAATGTGCAGGAGGCCTACTTTTCGGATGATATTCACAGAAACAAAAATAAAGAACTACGTTAGTACGTTTAAAAAATTATATAATTTGAAATTAAATAATGCAACATCATACATAAAAATGTGACATGTGTCTGATGATAATTATACACTTCGACCAAAAATAAAAAAAATACTTAACACGCGACATAAATAAACAGCCATCTATCAAGAATGACAAGAGGAACATGAAAAAAAAAAAACACCTTATATATGAGAGCATGCACCCCACTAAAGAATTGCTTTAAAATAAAACAATGAAAAATCATGACATGTGAAATGTATGTTGATACACTTATACATAATACTCAAGGGTGAAATAAAAAACACCTTATCTACCGATATTTCCACAGTTAAACATACTCAGTGATCACTTGTACTAAAACAAAAATAAAGAAATACTTCACAAATGATAAGAGGAACACATAAAAAATAAATAAGCGAGGATGTCCCAAAAAAGAATTAGTAAAAGATAAAATAATGATAAAACGTACAAGAAGGAGCAAAATATTTGTCGCAAAAACTTATTAAATGCTCATTTGCTCTAAGATATTTAATGTTTGCAATTTACTCCTAGTTTATCATTTATTTATTATTTATCTAGGCTTATATATCTTTTATTTATTTATCTATTAATGTATCTATTTATCAATTTATTTCAATATCATTATTATTAAGTGCCTATTTATAATGATATTTAAATCTATCAACATTATGCTTACGTCATCCAGGAGTTATTATCCCACTTGAAATCGCCATATAAACACAAATTAATAAAGAAATACACAATGGGTGAAATAAAAAGCATGATCTATCTTTTCAAGAACTAGTGCACCTGCGGCTGTGAGAGCCCTGATGCTGTGAGAGCACTTATTGGGGTATGGGCGCTTATTGGGGTATGGGCGCTTATTGGGGTATGGGCACTTATTGGGGTGTGGGCACTTATTGGCGTATGGGCGCTTATAGAATTCATTGCCAGCAAGTTTGGGCCCGATCGGACAAAGTTTGAAATGTACAAATCATTTGCAGCAATGCATTCTGGGTAGACATTACAGTGCATTTCAAATTGGGCAGATAGCCAAAAGCTGAATGAAACCCGCTTGGGCAGCTTGAAACGTGTTGTAGATTGTCTACTGGATTCTTTTTATCCACTTGCTGCTTTGTATCCACGTGGGGTATTTTCCCCATTTGACCTTTGACCTTGACCTCCGATGACCTTGAAAACCGCATGGCCAACATGCTTTTCCCGATACCTATCTATATGCGAAATTTCAGCGCGATGCGTCGAAGCACGGCGAAACGCAAAGCCGGACAGACAGATAGACAGAGACCGCTTATTATTTTATTAGTACTAGTGCGCCTGTAGCTGTAATAGCCCTTTAGCTATTAGGGGGTATGTGGGCGCTTATTGGGGTATATGGGCACTTATTGGGGTACGTGGGCGCTTATTGGGGTATGGGCACTTATTGGGGTATGGACGCTTATTGGGGTATGGGCGCATGATAGAAATCATTTTCAGCAATGAATGCTGGGAAAACACTATAGCATAATTTGCAGCAATGCATTCTGGGTAGACATTTACAGTGCATTTCAAATTGGGCAGATAGCCAAAAGCTGAATGGAATGACCTTGTCACCTGCTTGGGCAGCTTGAAACTTGTTGTAGATTGTCTAGTGGATTCTTTTTATCCACTTGCTGCTTTGTATCCATGTGGGGTATTTTTCCCCTATGACCTTAGACCTTGACCTCCGATGACCTTCAAAACTCAAGCGCGGCGGAACGCATAGCCGGACAGACACACACACAGACACACACACAGACAGACAGACAACGGCTATTATTTTAGTAGTATATATAGATGAAAAGAGGATATAAAAATATAACAGAGCATGTCCTATAAACATGATAAAGAATTATTTAAAATCGTACAAATGTGAAACATGTAATATGACATATACGTAAGGGATCTGGAATGAGCGTTTTGAGCGTTTCGACAGTATTTTTTGTGGGAAATGAGAGCACATCAGACATATCGAATTGCATTCTGAATACGAAGAATGTCTTTCTCATATCAAATAATTTTCATTTTTTGAAATTCACGATATAATGCAAATTTTATGACAAATTATTAAAATTTGATATTTTTCAAATTTTTGATATATAACAGTCCTCGAAGTAAATTTTATAAATCTAATGACATATTCTTAAAGTGTATGTAGCTGGGAGGAAAAGCCGACGATCAATTAAAAATTTTGACCTTTCATATTGAAGATATGGATTTTATTTCCCAAAAGACCTATTTTTGTTTGTTTTGTTTTGGGAAAATCCATATCTATTGCAGTCACTCCTCATCAAATGTTGACAAAGACAACAGTGGTTGTTAAAACGTACACAGTAAGTGCATTTTCTTGGATCAGATACTACGAACTCTGGTTTACTAGTTTACTCTACCGATCCTCAATCAATAACGATATCTGGGGGACCAATCACAAGCCAGATTCATTTAAAGATGCATTACATCATGACCAATTTTAGTTAGGCCAGAAATTGGCCTAACTCTCCATAGAATCCCGTGTTAAAAATGTTATCCGCAATCCAAAGTCAGTAGTCCACTTGGGAAGCTAACAAACAGAGGGAGTACGGTGACTGAAAAGATTAGATGTGAAAATCTATCAATTGTGCACAAATAATAATCAGAGTTTTAAGCTTAAATGCAATAGCCAGAAGCACAATTGGCAAGTGGAGTACGGAGAAGTCTAGCTACACCCTGGAAGGAAAAAAAACAGTATTTGAAACGAGGAAATGTGCAATATGACTTAATGTAATACATTAGAAAAGGCTTAAAAGGCAACTATTAGGCCCTGATTCATATTTAATCCTCATTTAGGCCTGTAAATTAGATTGTCTGTGTAAATTTAGCAGGATCCGACTTTTTATGATGACTTTCAAAATGTGTTACATTTCAGAAACACCAAGCTGTTTGTGAGGTGGCGTTAGCTGTATGGGTTATAGGTTGAACTTTTTACAATATTTCTGGAAAAAAAAATTCTGAAATCCATATATATTAATTTCTACAATGGATGTCGTCATCTGACCTTCTGCTTGCAGAAAGGGGAAGTTTTGAAGAACTGAGTTGTTTTCCCGGCCCCTGTCTGTACAGAAAGTCAGTGGGGGGTTATTTACTTGTGTGCACCCTAAAAGGCCCTTGTCATAACCAATGGTGGCGGCATGATTTTTCCCGTGCATGAGGGTTTAGGCCAAATTAAATTATATGTCTAAACTTGAGGTTGCATGTGTAAAACATGGTCTTTTTTAACGCATGTTTGGGGTATTGAAATGATATTTTTTTGGCTTGCACAATCATGGTAAAGATCCATGTCATACATAAGAGATTATAGGACATACAATACTTAGTAGGCCTAATGATAATGCGTAAACTTTGTACCTGTTAGGGAACTGAAATCAGACTGAAAACACAAACGTCATGGGAGGCTCTGTCTCGCCAGTTGCATTTACAAGGCCCTTGTTATAACCAGTGGTGGCGGATGACTTTTTTCTGGGGGGGGGGGGAAGGGTCACACAAGGTTCTGAACAGAAACGTCACATACGGACCAACCCACACTACCGAGAACCGCGAATGCCGAGAACCGCGAAAGCCGAGAACCGCTCTAGTTACAATATGAAATGTTCCCAACATTCTGGATATGTCAATTAAAGTTTGATAAATTTATTTATTTTGATAAGCTGATACAGTATTAGGAAGGGAAGTGAATGTTATCTTCATTTCCTCTGCTTACATTATATTGATATTTGAATGTCATAAGGGCTTTGTTATTACTATACTCTGATCAGCTCATAATAGGCAGGACTCATAACATCATGGATTGATATAGAATGGTGTATGCACAGCGAGGTGCATCACATACGCACTGCTTTGCGTATTGTGTGAATGATGCACGCTTTTGAGAATTTACGTGTGCATAAGCTGGAACTTAATTGTCTCGTGCAGTAACAAAATTCCAATGCTTATCGCCTATTAAATGTAAGAGCCCCGGGTAAGAGCTGACCATAGTATAGATGCTTTTATGATCTTCTTTCACAATTATTTATATGATATATAATTTATTATTATTTTCTACTCCTGGACAAAGAACAATCCTTCGTAATTAGGAGTAGTATCCTTGTAACAAGTCATTCTTCAGCTTCAACCACATTATTACTTTGACATTGCCCATTTCTTTTTGAGTTAGTGAGGCTGGGGATTTTTTTTGACAGTATGTTTACAGCCTCAAACATAATGTTATAGTGATTTATAATATATTACCGTAACCACTCGGGTATAAGCCCACCCCCCTAGATGGGCAATTTCACTTCAAAAATGGGGGCGGGCTTATAACCGGGGAGGGGCTAGTAGTTAAATTTGAAAATAAGAAACATCTTCCCCTTTTGTAATATGCCCAATCAACAATAATTTCTATCATCTTTGTTAATTTTTTTTAATTTGAACTACGGAATGTTAATTTTGAACTGATATTTTTAAAATATTTGTTCTTAAAATGTGAAAGAACAGCATTGATATGATTTAAGAACTAAGCCAAAATGACTACTGGGCTTAAATACCCGAGTGCACCCTTGTTCCCGAATGGTTTGAAAAATAGGGAGTGGGCTTATAGCCGAAGGTGGGCTTATATATACCCGAGTGGTTACGGTATTAAAATTCATTGTAAAACAATATGTTGTGCTTGTTTGACAATACAACTTCATTTGATTTGTCATATTATGTATGACGCTTCACTAGCAATAGACACAGGATACCAATGTACACTTTCAGAATGGGATAGTTACATGTTTTATGCAATAGGCATAATAAACATGATATAGGCATAATAAACATGATATAGGCATGCTTATAATTATATACAGGCATGAGAATTTCCAGTCAAAACTCTGGAACCAGTCTTTTTTGATGTCAAAATTCCCACAGTTTTATTTATTTTCAGCCCATTTTCAGGTGTTTTTGTCCAATTTTACACGCTTTTTCAGACTTTTTCATAAATGCGTAGTCCCATGCCTGTATATAGGCAGGTAAAATTGTTGATTGGGCAGTGATGCATATTGACAAAATATTTTCACGGTTGTTTGATGTGGTCATTTTTTCAATTTTCTAACAAAAATTGTATAATGTTCAATTCTAGACCTGGACAATACCAACAGGTATCACGCAGTAGTAAAGACATATATTTTTAGCCATTTTTAACATACATATTTGTTTGTTTGTCCCTTTATTCGTCTTTTTCTGCTTTGTTGTGGTAATTTTTAGTCTATAAACTGTATATTTGTGTGCAAATTGAGGGTGCTTTTTACATATATTTTAAATGTGATTTAGCCAAGTAATTCCTTACAATTCATGATAAAAAGTTTTTTTGAAAATGTCCATGCTATTTGTTGCTCTTTTTCTCATGTTTTAATGTTATTATACCAGTGTTTACTCCTTGTAAAGATGAAAACAAGAATAAAGATAAATAGCGCTCAGTGTTCACCTTTTCTTTAAAATGACGTAGTTTTACATGCTATCAAACAACCATGCAGAAAGTTTAAACCAGTAGTAAATTTCATATAATACTTGTTTTTGTCTTTAACAGTTCACCTACTTAGCCCATGCATGTATGGAGCTCAACTTCAATGGCACCATCATGTTTACAGATCCTTGGTTGACTGGGCCAGCTTTTGCCAGAGGGTGGTGGCTCCTTCATGAACCTCCTGCAGATTGGTTAGACAGACTGGAGAAGGCAGATTTCATCTATATTAGCCACTTGCATTCAGACCATCTCAGGTGAATTTTTAGTAGTTGTCACCCGTCGTCCAGGGGGGTTAGTGTCATTTTTTGCCAGCCACTTTGACGGGAAATCCCTGTCAGAAGCACCTAGCTCATTTTACCTCGACTAACGGAAATCCCTGTCAGAAACACCCAGCTCATTTACCTCGACTAACGGGAAATCCCTGTCAGAAGCACCTTTACTCAGGAGCCCGCTTAACCCCTCATTTGCGAAAAAACGTGCTCGGCACTTTTCCCCGACCAAACGGGAAAATTCCGTCGGAAGCCCCTGGAACAAGAACAAGGACAGAGTCTTAAAAAAGTGACGCGGGAAGAAAAAGCGCTCCAGGAAAGAATCGAGGAATTCAAAAAATTTCACGAGATCACGAAAGAAATTTTACTCGAGTCAAAAACCGAAGGCCATCGATTGCTCGTGTACTTTGGCGAAACATGGATTCCATTGACCCAAAAGCCACTGTGGTACACACTGCGCCAATGACCATTCCAAAGTACCAATTATCAATGTTTCGCTCATTCCTTCTAATTTCTTCCTCATTCAATTCCATTCTGACTTCCAGCGTGACCAGATCTTCGTCTAGGTTTTGCATTTTCGGCTCTTCGTCGGGGTTTTGATTTTTATTCGCCATCTCTTTTATTTCCACACGGTAAAACTAAATTCTAATTTTTTACTTCCTGGTGGCCGCCTCCGAAGCCCACGAACCCATGTTGTTGCTCAAGGACGTCAGCGTTTCTTTTTTTCCGCGCTCCATGCCGACCTTTTCGGCTTCCGCGCGAATCCCTCTTTCTCTGTCGGACGTCAACTCGATCAGATCGGCGCGAGTTCGGTGGGGTAACACACAGGCAGATTTTTTTTGAACTTACTTCCACAAAACACAGTTAAATTCTAGCTTTTTACCTCGCTCTTCAACCCAGCGGTATTGAGGATATTCTCCAGAGTTTCTTTTTTCCCCCGCTCCATTCCAGCGTTTTCTGCTTCTGTACGAATCTCTCTTTCTCTGTCAGCCGTCAATTCGATCAGGGCTGCGCGAGTTCGGTGCTTAATGTTGGCTTTGTGACTCCTGTAATTCTCCATCTCCCGCAGGTGGAATTCTTCGTTGCTCACCTGTCCGTTTTGTAGGGCGTTTGAAACCAGATTCTTGACAGTGTTCAAACTACTTTCGGCAGTCCGTTTGACGCTCTCGTGCTTCTCAACCTTTTTCATGGTCGCTTTTCCGAGGGCCACGCAAACTCCGCTGACCAGACCCCCAGCAATTGCGATTCCACCGAGAGGAATGCTCACGACGGCGCCGACCCCCGTAGCCAGCGTCCCCACAGCCCCCGTTCCAGATCCAACCGCGATGAGCCCGGAAACTTGAGCGGTGTTATAAAAGACGTTCCAAAAAGTTTTATACGTTCGTCTGAGCTGGTTTCTTTGGTTGGCCTAATTTTCCAGGAAATCTCTGATCTTGGAAATCTCATTCAATCGGAATTGGACTCCTTGCTCGCTCTCCAATTGCTCTCCGGTCGCTGGCTGTCGATCTTCGGGAAGATCGGGATACATTTGTGGTGCACTAGGTTTTTTTCAATACCATCTTTTATTATATCAAAACTTCGTTGTTCGTGAAGTTTTGAACATGATTGTCGTCGTACCCAGTCAATTTTTTTGCGAACCCTTTTAGTCCAGCAAAACTTCGTGCTCCGTAAAATTCGAGACGTGTTTTTCAACGAAATGCTGTATGATTTCTTGCTTGTTTTTTTTTTTTTCGTTTAAGCTCAATATTCCCAGTTGCTCAAAATTTATACTGATGTGATAGAGACTTCCCAAAGCGTCAGTTCTGTAGACGTCTTTTGATACCCCGTTGATCCAAAAACAAAGCTTATTTTCAACGTACTCGATCGAGACATGGTGCATGATCGTTGTGTCTGTTTGAGCGGATGTAGAAAATACGACTTGGTTCCCTGGTTTTGACACGACAAACGATACTGAGTTATTGGTCCAGGTAATCGTCAGAAAAATACTATAGGTCCGACATCTGGATCAGTAAGATCCTGAAGCAGCAAAGAACAACTGCTAGTTGGAGCGACTTTTGGTTTTACTGAAAAAGAAAGGTTCCAAGGTTGGGTAATAGGTTCGTTGTTGAAGCGAATTACTAAAGGCTTAGTGAGTTGTATGGGAGCCAAATCTTTTCCAGGATTCGGCAAATTCGTAAACCCGGCAGTGATGCCGACTTGATTAGGCCTGGCGTTGAAAGTGTTGTTCATTCCGTTTTTGATCTCGATCAACTTGTCTCTTTCCAAGTCGATGTTTTTTTTGGCTCGGATGGAAACGTAGTGCGTTCCGTCTTCGTTCATCCATACCATGAATCTCCCAAAACGTGTAAGCTGGTATCGTGCTCGTGCCCAATTTGCTGGTCTACGTACTCTTTCGTCACAGCGTCCTCGCTGTCCGTGGGAGTTCGAGACCCGTGACTCTATTGCCACTCATCGCGAGTTCGCCGGTCATCGAGTCGCCATCCTTCGAAACTTTTCTGTCGTTTAACCATGAGGTTAGGCTGGTCACGGACCCCATAGTAGCTGCATCTTGCGGATCGGTTGGATCCATCAACCCCGTTATTTTTTTATCTCCCATGTTAATCCTTCCGGTCATTCTCGTACCAGTTTTTTTGACGTACGCTGAAAGATCCAGATCTTCGCCAGCTGTTGGCGTCGATTCCGTTTTGATCGTTGGTCCCCAGATAGACATTCTTTCTTTTATTCTATCGGATTTCAAATTCAAAATCCAGCGGTTGATCGTGATTATCGAGCTTTCTCGAAGAATTTTTCCATTCTACTTTGAAGTCGAAGTCTAGCTCGTGAATGGTTCCATTTTGCAGTTTTTTGAAACTCGGTTTCTCGTAGTTAGTGACGAAGTATTCTCCGAACGCGGCGTTTGAGAGATCTATCCACCCAAGAACTCGACCTTCCTGCAGAACATCAACCTTGTTGTTTACGAGATTACCCGTGGTTGACAGCTGATTCAGGTACACCAGAATTCTTCGAGGTGAACATTATATCGCTCGATCTCCCGTGTATTCACCAGCCGATAGCCACCCTTCGTCGTCGTCCAATCCGAACATTCCTCGAACACGGGCTGGAAACCAAATCTCATACTGCTCGGGAATTATCATGTCGAGTTTTCCATCGCCTTTTCGACTTCGAATTCGAGACCGTCAATTTGACTCGTGAATTATTTTACGAGCATGTCAAAATTATACAGCCTTGGGCTTATTTTCATCGCTTCTGAAGGTCCTCCCCCTTCTTGAGTGTACCTCCATTCGAGTTCTTCTTCGACGTTGAACCATCCTACTCGGCCCGAGATCCTTTTGATTCCAATTTTCAAGTTTTTGCCGTTATTATCTATACTTTGCAACAGGCGATAAGGTTTTCCTTTGCCGGTGCCGGTAATTGTTACAAAACTCATTTTCTTTATTTTACAATAAATGAAGTACAATCAAGATTTTCAACCGCGAACCGGAGGAGTGTTCGAGCCTACTCACGGATGGAGTCTAGTAAACCAAGAAATCAGGGTCAATAAAAAATCGAGCTTCGTCGCGAGATTTCCGAACGTCTGGAGCGACTACAAACTTCCGAGAATCAAGTACCCAGAGCACTATGAAAATTGGCTCGCGGATCAGATGGTTTTCTGGCAAATGCAGTTAAACTTCGTCGTTTGGGCGGCCACGAGCGGATGCGGAGTATCGAAGGAGCATCTTACCCACCGGGATCCTTTTGTCAGATCCGTATGGCGTTTTCACGCGTACTACCAGATTAGGCGAATTTTGTCCGAAATGAGCTGCCCCTTGCCCACTGAAGATTCGTGAAACCCTCTCCAGAACGACATAGACAAAAATGTCTACGAAAGAATCTGCGCCGAATTCGGGATCTCTACTAGAGCCAACTGGAGGCAAAAGTTCGACAGTTGGAACGGAATGGGCACGGCAAAATTCACTCGGACTTACCACAAAGATTTTAGTCTGAAGACCTCGGACAAGGTCGAAATTGCCGAAAACCCCGATACAAAAAAGTTTGAGATCTCCGTCCCCGGGCACGTCAACTTTTTAGGCAACAGCAGGGACGCTACTTACCCGATCTGGATGGACCAAATGTTCGATCACGATCCACACATAACTGATGTGTCAATTCAAAGGGGTGATGCCATGGCCGCGATAGGATCTTTCGTCCTGGATCACTCGAGCGGATTCACCAGGGCTGGTGTTATAAGAATTAACGACAGCGTTCGAACATTGGTTTGGGCTATCCTCGGAGCTCAATCCCAAACAAGAACAAGCATTCTTGGGTATGGGAGTGCATTTGACGCTCAAAAGCAATTTTTAACTCGGAAGTAAATGACCAACAAAGTGCGACTAAAAGCCTGCAATCCGAGCCGGACGACTTTCAACCCGACCCGCTACAGGAAGAAGAACCACCAGATAATACAGAGCCGCTTGTTGAGGACACAGCCCTGGGGTATGGGGGTGCAGACCCGGCACTAACGCATGACGAGAAAAACTTTCATTGACTTTGGGAGCGGTGTTAATTGGAACAGCCATCGCATATTTTCGTTAATATAAAATGGCGGACGAAAAATAAATCAAGGGGAAACCCTTCAAATGCAGTGATGAACTATATGTGAGTGAAAAAAAACTCAAAGAAGAGCTCATAAAAAGAGAGAGAAAAAAAAAGCCGCGTACAATGATGAAATAGCTGCGAGTGAAAGGGAAAGGCTCGAAAAAGAGAGAGAAAAAGCCGCGCACAATGCGGGAGTCGAGCTCGTGTTCACTTTTGTGTGGATGGCTTGTCTCGCGGCAAAACTTTGGTGGTTGAAGTAGGAGCAATTTTTTGAGTCTCTTTAAAAAATAAAACCCGCGGCAGATTGCTGCGGGTTTATTTTTTTTGTCGTAAATTTCCTTCGCAGAAGTGTACAAAATTCCACCGACGGTCAAGGCAAATACCCAAAGGTCTCGGCAAGAAATCCGGCCACGGATCCCGCGGATTTCAAAACGAAATTGACCACAGCTCCAATAATTGCCGGAAGCGCGGCCAAAGCCTTGTCTCCGAGTTTTGCGAGAAGACTCGCGATTTTTTCCAGCTGAGCCTTCAACCAATCCGTCAAAGTTTTGGCTTTGAGGTGGACCTGGGTCGGCTTGGGTTTTGGACCGGGGTCTGGTTTTGGCCTTGGACCGGGGTCTGGTTTTGGCGCTGGAGTGACGGCTGATCTTGTTGCTAAAAGTATTCCTTCAACAACAGCTGCAATTGTCATGCCAATGGCTGTAAGCAAAGATGCAATGGTGACACCTTGCTCCGCGAATAAAATTCGGAGTTTTTCACCGACCGTTTTGTTTCCATACAGTACTTTTGTGAATCGTTTCTCGAATCGCCACGAGCTGATTTCTGAGCGCCGGCTTCAGACCGTTCAAAAGTTCTTGCTGAGCTTTGTTTTCTTCTTCAAAATTCCCGATTTCTTCGTTTAATCGTTCTATTGTTTCTTGATCAGTTTCTGGGTTATCTCTCTCTCGTTTTCTCTCTTCTATCAACTCATTGTTGGCTGTAATTTTTGCCGTTGCTATTTGAATTTGTCGTTCAAGTGTGTTCATGGATTTATGCGCTCTTTGAAGGTTTCGCGCTGTTCTCGGAGTGAATGAGGTGTCATGTTCGATAGTTTGCGGTTCAGTAAATGAAGTCTCAGCTTCCTCGTCAATTGTTAATGACAATTGATCGATGCTTTCAGTCACATTTTGTAATTCCACCTGTTCTCCATTGTCAATGCTACTTATCCCAGCCTGCGCTCCACGAGAGACGTTTAAAGCAGCAGCTTCGATCTCAGGTGATATTGACCTAAACTTTCCTTTTCCACTGTAATTAGTAATATTGAACACACCTCTTATAACCTGAGGCGCATCGCCGATGCCAGCATTTCTAATTTGTGTTTCTATTCCACTGAGAGCTAAAAATCTGTTTTGTCCTGTCTCTGTTGTTAATCTGATATTTTTACCTTCGTAGACCAAATATATTACATACCGTCGTTTTGTTCTGCCTCCTGTGGTAACGCTTTGTTCAATAGCTGTGCGAAGCTTTGTTTCAACATTTTGAAATAGATTCGACGGGTTGGAAAGTGTAGCGCCCTTATTTTGCAAGTATTCCAAAAAAGCGATTTTTTAGGAGCTTACTTTCCTGAGGATCAACCAGCAAATCTAAAGTGGGAGGTTCTGGTATGAAATCGATACGTCCCTCGTCTCTTAGTGCTCTCAATCGTGCTTCAAGGACGGTTGATGATCCTGGAGTTGAAGAATCAGGCACTTGAATATTATACGAACTGTCCGTATAACTGTTTTCTTGTTCATCCGGGGGTAATAGGGGTCCTTCTTCATCATCAGCATAGTCGTCGAACGCTTCATTACGATATTCCATGATCTTTGATTTCCTTTTTTATTGAAAGAGCGTTATAAAAATAAAGATGGCTACAAACTTCGGATATAAACTCGACCCACATCGCCAGCTTCGCGAAACGCGAGGCGTCACAGGAATTCGGAGAACGATGAGAAATACGCACGTTCCCAGCGAGATCGATGAGAACGAACTTCTCACCGTGCGATTCCCTAATCTCGGAAGCAACGATGTTATCGTGCGGGACCAGCAAGCTCTCTTTCAAGGTGGACCTGTCTTCGACCGGTGGAAACGCGGACGCGAACAGGAAGATCGTAAATAACCTCGGAAGAGCGATCGTGAGCAAGATAGAAGTGAAGCTCGAGGGACAAAGCGTCTTCGATCTGAACGACGCGGATATCTTCCTGTGCTACCAGGACCTCTGGAAAACTTCCGAGGGCGGGAGAATGCGGCTTACCAAGGCATCCAGTCGGAGGCCGTGCGAAAAATTAGAATCAACGCGGGGGACAAGTGGGCAAACGCCGCCGACGTCGCGATCGGAACCGCTCTGGGCAATATGTTCTTCATCCTCTCGACTTCGAAATGCTCTCCTCGCTTTAACCCCTTTTTCCAGTATGAATTGAAGACCGACTCTCCTACGAGCTCACATTCAATCGCTACGGACGGGTTGTCGCGAGCACCGACACGAAAGCTTCGTATTCGGTGAGCAACATCCATCTGGAGTTCGAGGTAGTGAGCTCTTCCGAGCTGACCACGGCGATAAGAAACCGGTACAACGGAAAAAGCAGCATCGTGTACGACAGAGTCGTTAGACACAGCAAGGAAAGCCTGAACAAATCGGACACCATTTGGAATATCAACATGGCCTCGCGTGCCCTATCCATGAAGGGCGTACTCATTCTTTTCGCGAGGATCCTGCCGACGGTGGAGCGAGTTGCAGCTCGGACTCGGAGAATTTTACAATCAAAATCAAAAAAGTTTCATGCGATGATTGATCGATCCCGAACCAAATCTTCTCTAGTGGGATGCTTCCATCAGCACTTCGAGGAAATTCAAAACATTTGCCGACGGGAAGCATCGCACATTACCCCGCGCTTCATCAAAGGAAGCCCGAGCTGTCGGACGTGACCCGCTTCCTGAATTACCTCACCACGGGAATACGGGCTCTGGATCGACATGCGCTCGGAGCGATGATGATTCCCGCTAATTAGGTCCGGTAGAAAGGCTGAAGGAGTCAGCCAAAGTATTCAAATCGAGATGGAGAGAGATGCTGAGAACGCCGGCGCGCTGGTTCGCCTCACGTTTTCTACGTTCAAGATGCCCAGCTGAACTTTAAGGAATGGTCGGCTGATG